>NC_089801.1:7815651-7915651 GCF_029633855.1 Hoplias malabaricus | reverse complement strand
ATTTATAATAAAATATGGGGGCGGCACGGTGGTGCAGCAGGCAGTCACACAGCTCCAGGGACCTGGAGGTTGTGGGTTCGATTCCCGCTCCAGGTGACTGTCTGTGAGGAGTTGGTGTGTTCTCCCTGTGTCCGTGTGGGTTTCCTCCAGGTGCTCCGGTTTCCTCCCACAGTCCAAAAACACATGTTGGTAGGTGGATTGGCGACTCAAAAGTGTCCGTAGGTGTGAGTGTGTGTCTGTGTTGCCCTGTGAAGGACTGGCGCCCCCTCCAGGGTGTATTCCCGCCTTGCGCCCAATGATTCCAGGTAGGCTCTGGACCCACCGCGACCCTGAACTGGATAAGGGTTACAGATAATGAATGAACAAAATAATTATTTCTGCTCGACAGAGTCAGTGCTAGGCTCACACTGGCCCTAACTCTTAATAATATCCAACCAAGAGCAGTTCTGTGGTCGGAAATTAGCCACTGCTAAGGGGAAGAGGATGACTAATGCACCCTGGGCATCACCAGACTGACCACCAAGGTGTTTCAAATAAAGTGGTCAGTAAGATTTGTTATTTGCAGTGACAGTGCTACTTTCTCTACAACTTTTACAACTGTATATGGTGGTTTTGGAATTACATCATTCTTACCTGACCTTAGCAAAATATAATGGTCTTTTCTGTTCACGAGGTCACACAGTAGCCCACCAGTGCTTCCTCAGCAGAAAAAAAAACGAAAAAAGCAAACGGAACCATTGTAGACTTGCTGAAACTTTTCTTACTTATCCACTGCAGAACATTCTGATTGCAAAGTGCCCTTTAATTTGGTTCCCAGCAAGCTGTGATTGTTGGCAAGTTCTGTTCCTTACTGACTTTTTTTTTAACCGTTGTTTGCACGAGAGCAATAATTAATCACGCAAATAAATAAATAAATAAATAAATCTTTCTGAGACAGACTGCAGCTTTTTTTTTTACCTCCGCTGAATGAAAGCCAATTCTTTTTTGTTTCAGTATTGGATTTGTTCAAGGCTCAATTGCTCAAGAGCTATTGAATTGTTACAATGGTAATGGCAAAGGGTGGTCATGGTGAGACCAAAGATGCGTGTGCCATAAAATGCTGATGTGTGGACAAGTCGAATGAAGGTCTTAGAAGAAGGTCTTAGATCAGTGTCTAAATCACATTCTTGTAGGATCATCTGCTCAAGTGAGTTTGATTTAGTTTAATTGACATCAGTTGTCATTATTCCTGTAGTTGCCTTTGCATCAAAACATTTTTTTTGATTTTGTCGTTTTTCATTTTTTGACAAAGTTTTTTATTTTTTGACAAAACACCAGCTGCTCTTTACAGTGAAAAAAAAACGTATCTTTTTGTTTCTCCTGAAAACTGCCATTTTGGATACACAGGGTTATGTCTGGCAGTGGTGAATACAGGTCTGAGGTCCTAATCAAATGTCTGTGACATGTTTTGGTCAAAATAGCACCAGGATCAAACACTGCAGCATGTTTCTCTTCTTATCAAAACAGTCCTGTCTAAATAAGACTAGTTTCAGTGCCTGTTTCTTTAAAAGAGAATGAGCCACAGTAAAAGGGCACTGGAGTAAGAAGCAGAAGCTCTGGGTTTTAGCCATTTTTGCTTGCTTATCTTTCTTCTCCGTTCTTGTGTTCTCCATATTTTTTTTTTAAAGTGCTATAATTTCTCCACGCATGTTGTGTCTGGGGAGGCACGGTGGCGCAGCAGGTTAGTGTTGCAGTCACACAGCTCCAGGGGCCTGGAGGTTGTGGATTCGATTCCTGCTCCGGGTGACTGTCTGTGAGGAGTGTGGTGTGTTCTCCCTGTGTCTGCGTGGGTTTCCTCCGGGTGACTGTCTGTGAGGAGTGTGGTGTGTTCTCCCTGTGTCTGCGTGGGTTTCCTCCGGGTGACTGTCTGTGAGGAGTGTGGTGTGTTCTCTCTGTGTCTGCGTGGGTTTACTCCGGGTGACTGTCTGTGAGGAGTGTGGTGTGTTCTCCCTGTGTCTGCGTGGGTTTACTCCAGGTGACTGTGAGGAGTGTGGTGTGTTCTCCCTGTGTCTGCGTGGGTTTCCTCTGGATGACTGTCTGTGAGGAGTGTGGTGTGTTCTCTCTGTGTCTGCGTGGGTTTCCTCCGGGTGACTGTCTGTGAGGAGTTGGTGTGTTCTCCCTGTGTCTGTGTGGGTTTCCTCCGGATGCTCCGGTTTCCTCCCACAATCCAAAAACACATGTTGGTAGGTGAATTGGCGACTCAAAAGTGTGTGTGTGTGTTGCCCTGAAGGGCTCACAAAAACAGCTCATTCAATGGCTCAAGAAAAAGCCACAGCATGCCATGACCTGCATAAAGTCAACAGGACCGAGCATTAAACCTTAAGGGACTCACACAAGAATAAAATAAGAACCTACAAATCTAGCAGGTCAATTATTATAATTATTTAATTTTTTATGTGTGTTTTTACATAGTATTATCCTTCACCCCTCCTGCTCATTTCCCAACACTACCAGTTAAGTCGAAATATAATACTTTTTTGAAATACATTTGCATGTAAATGAATGACTGTGGATGGGGAAAACAACTCAAATTTTACATCTCTATTGCCTCTAGTGTTACTGCCTCACTGTGGGAGTCTAAATGCTGAGATTTGAAGGAGACGTTTGCTGTGATTTCGGCCATGATGACTGTTGATTAGCAGCAAAGCAAGCAGCCGGAATACAACGGAGTAATTGGCATATGCACGATTTCAGCAACAAACAAAAAATGACAGCTAGGCAGCGGTAAACACAGCGAATGTTTAAAATCTGGACGAGAAACAGCAAATCATTGTAAAAGGTGAGCTAAGGCAAATCCCCCTTTGTGTCTTTTTACACCTTTGACACATTATGAGGGGCGAGAGAGAGAAAGAGAGAGAGAGAGACCATCCAAAATGCATTTTAGCCATAAACAGCTTTTTAGTCCAATTCTGCACTTTTCCACGACACAAATCTCCTACTCCTCGGCCTGGCTGAGGGCCTCACTGAATAATGAATTCATGGTGTGTGGATGTGGGGTTGGCAGAGCGGTCTGCTGGATGGATGCATAAATCCATTAATAAAATGAGGATGGATGTGTCAGGGGATGAATAGCATGCTAACGTTATCTGCAGCACTTACATCGCTTTGGCAAGTTGGATTATAATTTTATACCCTTTACACTGTTAAATTAATGAAAGTCTACTACAAACACCAAGTTGGATCTTTAGAAAGCGAGCGAAAGCATGAGCTTAGCTTATGTGCGTGGGAGTGTACATACATGGTTGAATACATGAACAGATATCTTTTTATGTAGACATGTATTTCTACTGAATATTTAAATATTCATAGGCTCCATGACAGGTGGGATTGCATCCCCCAGGACATGAACATAGTCTCCAACACAATGGGGAATTCGTATTTGCATGAATCATAAATTTATGTTGGATGAATCATGCCCTTGCGTTAAGGCAAAACCCACAACAATTTGACTTTTACCTATTCAGCTGTTCAATGTGGGGATCTTAAACTGGTAACTCTTGCTTGTGACTACATTTTCCTCCTTAGTTTAATCACGGCCTATTCCGCCTGCAAGCTGGACTGCCCCATCTCTCCTCTATCAATTCAGGCACCTATTTACTGACATTTACTGAATTGGCCCTTTGAATTATCCTCCAAATGTGTAGAGCAGCCCTATGCTTATGTGTAGTGGCAGTTCGCAGGGTTAGGGTGGTAAATTGATGATACTGGGTGAACATATCAATAGGACTGTCACAATAGCCATTTTTTGTGGTTGATTTATTGAACCAGAAATATATGCGATACACAGTTTTATTTTCATGTTAAAACCAAGTTACACCACTGATATCATTAAACTATAATAACATAATAATGCAATTACACCCTTGTAAAGAGTGATGTATTTATTTAGAATAATCAGAAGTCGAATATAAAAATGTTTAAAAATCCAAAATAATCCAAAAATCCAAAGACTGGTGTTCTTCATTCTTATGTAAACAGATATGCCAGTAAACACAATTGGACATTCATTCATTTATTCATTATCTGTAAGCCCTTATCCAGTTCAGGGTCGCAGTGGGTCCAGAACCTACCTGGAATCAATGGGCGCAAGGCAGGAATACACCCTGGAGGGGGCGCCAGTCCTTCACAGGGCGACACACACACTCACACCTACGGACACATCTGAGTCGCCAATCCACCTACCAACGTGTGTTTTTGGACTGTGGGAGGAAACCGGCTCACCCAGAGGAAACCCACGCAAACACAGGGAGAACACACCAAACCTCACATATAGTCACCTGGAGCGGGAATCGAACCCTCAACCTCCAGGACCCAGGAGCTGTGTGACTGCGACACTACCTGCTGCACCACAATTGGACATATAATGTCAAAATAAAATATTGAGAACATATATTGTTCAATAAACAACAATGTGATTATTGTGACAGGCCTAAATGTCAACTCAACATAGAAAGTGACAGGAGGTGAGGACTGAACACCCTAAGACACTGTGGCTGTGTATTAGCAACCAGCAGTTGTCAGGTTCTGAGTCAGCTTCACTAGCTGCTGAACAGGCTTTTGTTGGTGTCCTGTTGCTGTTACACTTTTCCCATTTACATGAATAGGCTCTATGCTAACTTAGCTTGCTTATGCTTTAGAAAGCTGGAAGTCTGAAGACTACCTGGTGTTTCTTTGAAAGCATCGGAAGCCCTAAACACATCTTTTCAGGCTGTAATATAATGCAATATAACATTGCACATTAAATAAAGCAATGTCCAAGCTAAGAGTCAACCAATGCTAATTGCTAGTCATCTTAGCTAACCAGTGCCCAGGTTGGCTAGCATTAAACTGGATGTTGGGGGATAGGGAGGTCCATCCTACTAATCCAGAAAGGGCAAAATCTAATTATGTTTGCTTGGACTTGACCATGATAGAGTGCTTAGAAATTTTTGATGGTGTGGAAATTGTTATTAAATTGTGACTATTCAGCTTAGCACAGTCTGGGCTCAGGGTGAGGTTTTATCAGTGGGGCTAAATTGGGCTACATTTATTAGATACATTTCATAAGCCATGTGGGGCGGTACCAGATTTGAGATGGTGAAAAAGAGGACATGTCTCGCAGGGGGTGGGTGGGTTGGGGGGTTGGATGAGCTCTCACCCCTTGCTTATGTTTCAGCCTGAGCTTTTCCTGACGTAAACAAGGACTACTGACATACAGACTGAACAATTAAATGTTTACAGAGAAGGTTATCGACCAATAACGGTAGCTCTACAGTCAGACCGTCCAATCAGAAGATTCTAGGCTACTTCACCACGCCCCCTTCTCACTCAAGAGAACCAATCAGAGTAGGGGAGGGCGGGACTAGTTTGTGAACGAAACGCTTCTCGAAGTTCTATGTAAGCTCTAGAAAAACAAAATCCCGGACGTTTGTGAAATTCCGCTCGGACATTAAGTCTAAAAAAGAGGACATGTCCGGGTAAAAGAGGACGTCTGATCACCCTAGTAGTGTCGCAGTCGCAGGGTTCGAGTCCCGCTCCGGGTGACCGTCTGTGAGTTTGGTGTGTTCTCCCCACGTCCACGTGGGTTTCCTCCGGGTGCTCCAGTTTCCTCCCACGGTCCAAAAAAACATGTTGGTAGGTGGATTGGCAGCTCAAAAGTGTTCATAGGAGTGAGTGTGTGTCACCCTGTGAAAGACTGGTGCGCCCTCCAGGGTGTGTTCCTGCCTTGCACCCAGTCATTCTGGGTAGGATCCTGATCCACCACGACCCTGAACTGGATAAGTGGTTACAAACCACGAATGCATGAATGGACCTGCATGGGCAAAGTATTTGGTGTTTTAAACAGCTGGACTGTTTAATAGACCACATACGGGTGTAAGAAAATGAAAATAATGCTATGAAAATAATGCTAATTCTGCTAATAAGCATAACAACAGTAATAGCAATAGCAAAAAACAATAGGAGAGCTAAATTCTAGCTGAATAGATCTAAAGGATTACTGAACGTAGCACTCCATCATTTTTCAAGCTAATCTCCATATGCCACATTGGTGACATAGACTCAATTATCGCAGACAATCATTTCAGCAATATGGAAAACCCAATGACTCAAAACACATCTAATAGAATTCAATGAGGAATGACAATGAAGAGCTGACTGGGCACTGAAGCAAGGATTCTATTGTATTATACGTATTATTCGTATTTTTCTTCTTATGTAACTACAAGGCAATGCAAAGAAATGATTGCAACAATCAGCTGATTCCTACAGAAGCAACAGACAGAGATTAGGTTCAACAGGTAAGTGTCGCCGCCGAAAAGAGCCCTAATTGAAAAAGAATGTGGCAATTACAGCTGCTCCCGCACAAAACCCAGTCAGGCTTCCTTGACTGCACTCATTTGGAGTTTGGCTCAGATTCTCAGAAAAGTCAGCCTGCTCTCTTCCACCTTCTCGTGTGCCACCGTCGCCCGCCATGAAGCCGTTCCCATAGCGATGTCAGCTCTCGTTTTTCTCTTTCTCTCTGCCTGTTTGCATGCATCCCCGCTCGGCTCCTCCCTGGGCAGCTCTCGGCATTATGACTGATTAGCCAAACTGATTTTCTATTCCGTCTCGTGTCTAAGAAGTTCAGACGTTCCATCAAACGCAAGCGGAACAGAGAGGTAGCGATGGCGGACAAGTGAGGCCCCCGAGGAGGTTCCAACGCTGAGCTCCTCTCTTCCACTGATCAGAAAGAAGCACGCGGACGGGCACAGAGACATCTACATAGAGCTAAAAGAAAGGATCCAGATGGGTATGGGAGCTGTCATTGGTGAAAAAAGAAAAAAAAGAAAAGGAAAAAGCCCTAGAAATGTAGCCTACTCCTGGCATTCTAGGACACATGCCATTCCTTATGAACCGTGCTGCAATCTGTAGGGCTTTTTTTTTTTCTGGAAGGAAGAGGAGCCTCGAGAGTCAAGTGCAGGTTTTGTTGTCAAAAATCAAGCACATGAAAAAATTCAAGTCAAGGTTTATAGGCCTTCGCTGCTGCTATTTCGCTATTTTTCAATTCATGAGGTGATGCTCCAAAGCACCAGTCTCACTGGGGTTTCGCCAATTTGGCCTCATTTGAAACATCAGAATTGGAAACAAGCTTCAGCATTTCAGCTGCACATGACCACCCAGTCGTTGCATCAGCAAGACCATGAATTTATAGAAAGTGAGGGATGTAATTGGTTGAGGTTTTGCTACTTTGAAACAGAATGAGGTTAAAGGGACGGATGCTAGATGTGGAATATTTTTTGGCTCCCCCTCACATTTACAGGACTGTGTTGTCCAAGTTACATAGAGCGGTTTCTGTAGTGCTGAGAAAACGTGTGGCAAATCATAGTGCGTCTAACAAGAAAAGAATCTCCAAAAACCTCCAGTCAACAGCATCCAGAGCATTACCAACGCAAACTGTGTAGCTTTAGATGAGCTACTGTCCTGACTTTACATCTACAAGGTGGAACAACAAAGCAGGTGTTGCTAATGGAGTGGACAGTGAGTGGACACAGTGTTTAAAAACTCGAGCAGCACTGCTGGGTCTGATCCACTCATAGTAACACACCACTAACATGTCAGTGGTACTGCTGTGATAAGAATGATCCACCACTGTTTTGGTCCTGAACAGGGTGGCTAACGAAGTATGCAGAGCAACATGTGGACTACAATCTGAAATTGTAGAACTACAAATGGAGCTGATAAAATGGGCAAGGAGTGCAGAAAACAAGGTTTTGGCTGATCTGTGTATATATTCAAGGCAGCGCAAAGGCGCCCTGTGGTGCAGGTTAATCTTCATCTTCTCTGTCCATAAAGCCTTGCCCCAGCTTCGCTTTTCCTCTGAAATTATGCTGCGGCATGAAAGTATCCTCCAGTTATCCACTAGTGTGGTCTTTTATGATTTATTTTTTGCTATTGGTAAGTTCACAGGTACTTTCTTGCTTCTTGCCAATGTACTGACTGTGACTATGAATCTAACATTTGGGGTGCATCTCAGGACTGTACTTCTGTTAGAGATCTTGCTTGAGCTAATAAAAGGCAACTGTCCAGTTACTTACTGTGGTCTTAAATAGAGATGACATAAAAATGTGTAATATTCACAGCATTAAATATGTGATTCATTGGAGTTTGATATGTGATTTTTCATTTCTTCACAAATGTTTACAACACAAATGTGCCGTTTTATTTACTGAGCAGAACGGTCACGGGACCTACACGTCTTTCACTTATACACATTTAAAGTTCACGAAGCAAGATCTGAATCCAAACCTGAAAAAAATAAGCTTCCTATTTCTTTTCCCATACAGTGCCCTCTATGTACACATTCATTCATTATCTGTAACACTTCATTATCTAACCCTAACCCAGTTCAGGGTCGCAGTGGGTCCAGAGTCTACCTGGAATCATTGAGCGCAAGGCGGGAATACATCCTGAAGGGGGCGCCAATCCTTCATAGGGCAATACACACACATTCACTCACACCTACGGACACTTTGGAGTCGCCAATCCACCTACCAACGTGTGTTTTTGGACTGCGGGAGGAAACCGGAGCAGCCGGAGGAAACCCACGCAGACACGGGGAGAACACACCAACTCCTCAGACAGTCATCCAGAGGAAACCCACACGGACACAGAGAGAACACACCACACTCCTCACAGACAGTCACCCGGAGGAAACCCACACGGACACAGACGGTCACCCGGAGGAAACCCACGCAGACACAGAGAGAACACACCACACTCCTCACAGACAGTCACCCGGAGGAAACCCACGCAGACACAGAGAGAACACACCACATTCCTCACAGACAGTCACCTGGAGGAAACCCACGCAGACACAGAGAGAACACACCACACTCCTCACAGAGAGTCACCCGGAAGAAAACCCACGCAGACACAGAGAGAACACACCACACTCCTCACAGACAGTCACCCGGAGGAAACCCATGTAGACACAGAGAGAACACACCAAACTCCTCACAGACAGTCACCCGGAGGAAACCCACGCAGACACAGGGAGAACACACCACACTCCTCACAGACAGTCACCCGGAGGAAACCCACGCAGACACAGAGAGAACACACCACACTCCTCACAGACAGTCACCCGGAGGAAACCCACGCAGACACAGGGAGAACACACCACACTCCCCACAGACAGTCACCTGGAGGAAACCCACGCAGACACAGAGAGAACACACCACACTCCTCACAGACAGTCACCCGGAAGAAAACCCACGCAGACACAGAGAGAACACACCACACTCCTCACAGACAGTCACCCGGAGGAAACCCACGCAGACACAGGGAGAACACACCACACTCCTCACAGACAGTCACCCGGAGGAAACCCACGCAGACACAGAGAGAACACACCACACTCCTCACAGACAGTTACCCGGAGGAAACCCACGCAGACACAGGGAGAACACACCACACTCCTCACAGACAGTCACCCGGAGGAAACCCACGCAGACACAGGGAGAACACACCACACTCCTCACAGACAGTCACCCGGAGGAAACCCACGCAGACACAGAGAGAACACACCACACTCCTCACAGACAGTCACCAGGAGGAAACCCACGCAGACACAGAGAGAACACACCACACTCCTCACAGACAGTCACCCGGAAGAAAACCCACGCAGACACAGAGAGAACACACCACACTCCTCACAGACAGTCACCCGGAGGAAACCCACGCAGACACAGGGAGAACACACCACACTCCTCACAGACAGTCACCCGGAGCGGGAATAGAACCCACAACCTCCAGACCCCTGGAGCTGACTGACTGGGACACTACCTGCTGCACCACCGTGCCGCCCCTCTATGTACACAGTATGTCCTAAAGCTTTTAAAGCATCTCTTAATATTAGACACCAGATGATCCATTGTGCTCAGCTTGTATAACTAACCAATTTGGAAGCTCCAGAGCAGTTGAATATGAGGCTAAGCTCACAGTGCCCTATGTCAAGTGTTGGGCAGTGGGGTATAAAACCCATCAGCACTGGGCTGTGAAGCAGGAGACACTAGGACCTGATCTCATCTAGACACTCATGGCTGAATACCATCAAATCCTTGCAAAAAATGTTCCAACATCTTGCCTAAAGCCTTCCCAGATGGGCTGTAGAAGGCTGTAGATGGGAACAATCTCTCGATTAATAAATGATGTCCACAAATGTTTGGCCATAAAATGTCCCCTCAAATTAAAATTTCAGCTCAGAGTCCATGTGTCATGTTTGCAGCGGGCCCAAGCGCAGAGCCAAAGCGCTGTCACTGTCCACTCACTTATCGACTGCACTGTAAAGGTCATTGAAACGATTTGAATAAACGTCTTCCTTTAGGTGACAGACTCACGGGCTTCCTGTCCAGCTCACGGTGGCATGGTTCCTTTGACCGAGAGATGAAACAATTCCGTACAAAACTCAGGGGTTCCTAAGAAATTGGTTCAGCTCATGAGCGTGGGCTTGATTTTCCTCTAGTGGGTTTGTGTACGGCTGCACGGCGCTATGGGACCACATCTATTTCATCTCATCACTTTGAACCGGTGCTGGGCTGAGGGGAATATTGACAACATTGGCACTGACGTTTGCCCTTTGGGACCTGGCAGCGATGGCCACCTCACAATAGCAGCCAGCAGTAAATTTAACACTGTCTTTGATGTGGGGCTCACATGCACTGTACGCTCAACCCCTGCCTGCACACACGCTGCTGACCAAAACGGCCAGATGTGGCCTTGATTGTGGAGATTGTAAAATATATATATATATATATATATATAAAAACATGCAATTCAGAGTAATGCGTTGTTTATCACAAAAGAAAGTAACAAGAATGAATCAGAACCAAATCTAAAAGCTCTGTATTCCCTAAATGAACCAGTTTATGATCCATAGAGTGGGTCCCTCAAACGGGAGGTGGCCATGATTAAAATCTCTAAATATAATGGCTGTGGGGGTGGCACGGTGGTGTAGCAGGTAGTGTCACAGTCACACAGCTCCAGGGGCCTGGAGGTTGTGGGTTCGATTCTCGCTTCGGGTGACTGTCTGTGAGGAGTTGGTGTGTTCTCACTGTGTCCGTGTGGGTTTCCTCCGGGTGCTCCGGTTTCCTCCCACAGTCCAAAAACATGCTGGTAGGTGGATTGGCAACTCAAAAAGTGTCCATAGGTGTGAGTGAATGAGTGTGTGTTGCCCTGTGAAGGACTGGCGCCCCCTCCAGGGTGTATTCCCGCCTTGCGCCCAATGATTCCAGGTAGGCTCTGGACCCACCGCGACCCTGAATTGGATAAGTGCTTACAGATAATGAATGAATGAATGAATAATGGCTGTGTTGAAATGTGAATGTGTACCCTAGCAATGCTTTATGGCCGGACGTGGCCTCGATGTGTCCTTGTTTTATCAGACCACGGCTTTAGGTTGGTACATTATGTCCTTCATTTATGTTAAAGCAATTTATTTCAGCGATGACGTAAAGCTGTATTTTATCCACCGATGTGCGAACGATGATGAATTTATACAGGTGTGATTGATACATAATGGATACACACACTTGGTGCATTCATGAATTTGATTTGTCTATACAATGAGGTATTTTATTCATGTCGTCCGTCTGTTGCTACATCAGATATGTCATGCATATGCAAATATGATTGATACATAATGGATATCCATACATGATGACACCATATAACAGATTCAGCTGTATAATAGATTTCAGCAATCTGCAAAATAAATAACATGCATTATTTCGCTTGTTAAAGCCCATAAGCAAAAGACAAATGCAAATTTTTAATTTACTTCAGTTTCAATGCCAAATGCAACCTATTGATTTTTGAGGAGATGTCTTATTCATTATTACGTTTATGAACCTGGACCTTTCAAAGGAAATAAGTGAGGTCATGGTTTTGTGGGTTGTCCCACTTCATGTCATTACCTTTGAGCAATTTGGTCTGTTTTCCCTGTGTCTGTGTGGGTTTCCTCCAAGTGCTCCACTTTGCTCCCATATTGGTATGTGAATTGGCGGTGCAAAACAGTATGGGTGAGTGTAAATGAAATAATGAAATAATGAAAGAATGAATCATTAGAGGCGGCACGGTGGTGCAGCAGGTAAGTTTCGCAGTCACACAACTCCAGAGACCTGGAGGATGTGGGTTCGATTCCCGCTCTGGGTGACTGTCTGTGAGGAGTTGGTGTGTTCTCCCTGTGTCTGCGTGGGTTTCCTCCGGGTGCTCCAGTTTCCTCCCACAGTCCAAAAACACACGTTGGTAGGTGGATTGGTGACTCAAAAGTGTCCGTAGGTGTGTGTGTGTCTGTGTTGCCCTGTGAAGGACTGGCGCCCCCTCCAGGGTGTATTCCCACCATGCGCCCAATGATTCCAGGTAGGCTCTGGACCCACCGCGACCCTGAACTGGATAAGGGTTACAGATAATGGATGGATGAATCATTAGAAGCACCGACTTCTAAAACTGAACATTGCAGACTTGGATAATATCTTTGCAGCTGTTGATTTCAATGATAAATTTAAACTAAAAGCTGGTCTCCAGTAACCATTTTGTTGCTGAGGCATCTGCCTAATTTTCAGCGACATATTCTTTACCCTAATCCTGAAACATGACTGAACTCACACTTAGACGCTGTCTCAGCCGGAAATTCAATAAACGTAAGGTGGTCCCTTGCATTTGAACAGCACTGTACACTACACAACTTTCTGCCTTACACCATGTGGATAAAGGCTAAAATTGGAGCTTTTGTCTGGTGTTTGCTGCTCTATATTAAATGCGTCTTGCCTGGTCTTTCAGGTCCAGCCAGCTTTACGCTCACCTTAAAACCTCCCTATCAAGCAGGCACAGCTGCAGCAGGGCCCCTAGCCACTTCTCTCTAATCCAATTCCTCCGCTCGTCACTTTGGGCGGCGCTCCACGGAACATTATGTGAGCGGATAAACCTTTTTACTTCACATTAGAGGAGCCGTTTTTATCATTTCATTTCTGACTTTGGCCCGGGCAAATAAATTAATCGAATGCTCGCAGCGTTATTCCGCAACCACAAGGGCCGCTTTGCTCATCCAATTAATAACCCAGTAATGTTTCATTAGGAGAAATTGAGGAACGGGCGAGAGGGGGGAAAAGAAGCAGAGCCTTAAGGTTTTGGAGGAGAAGTGGCTGTCTGTTTCCAAAAGAAGGAAAGCTAATTGTCTAGCGATTCTAACCTTTTGTCCATGAAATTGTTTGTTTGTGGTAACAGAGATGTCAGATTACATCCGTTCCAAAATTGGTCATCAGCTGCTTTCACTGGGAATTTACTGGAGCTTCTAAGTGAGAAACTGGCAGGACTTGAGTGCCTCTGAATTTCGAGGAACCGCAGAGAGATCAGGGTGGTTCCGTTTCTTTCCCTAGCCCTTGGACCCTTCCCCGGGTCACATATGGAGTCTTCTGAGGAGATGGGACCTTCTCAGGCCGGGCAAGAAGCTGAAAATCGCTCTTTGGCTAATGTAAGCCAGCCATGTTGGACATCTGTCGCTCCTAGTGGCTGGGAGTCTTATCCTGGCAGCATGTTCCACAGATCCCCCTCTAGTCCCCCACACAAATAAATGTCTTCAATATGCACAGCTCAGCCACCAAGCCCCTACTCAACCTTGCGCCATGGACTCGAATCAGTCCGTGTGAAAGTGTGTTCCAATCGTGGATGAAAAAAAGAAGAAAAGGATCGTTCAGTTGTAGTAAATAGTTGCCTCGAGAAATTCACACCAGTGTAAATATACAAGGGCCATATTTAAGCCATATAAAGCTTCAGGGGATCTGTGGGGTTACCCAAGTGGTACAACATAGAGTGCAGGGGAGGGGTGGGTGTCACATGCTGGTGCTGAGAGTACAGTTCAAACCATCATCTTTCTCATACATATCAAGCAGATCGGGATCAAAGTTAAGAAGAATTTCAGTGGCACAAAATGTACAAAAAGGAATGGAATAACGACCCTCCAGGGCCATAGTCCAATGTGTGAGACAGAGCCAATACTTACAAGACCATCAGTAGAAGTGTCCAGGACAAAGAATGGAGAGACCAGTTAGGAGGTCACCTGCTAAGAAGCCTGCTACACAAGGTTAAACAAATAATAATAATAATTCTGACACAAAACATGCTTTCAGATGTAATATTACTATTATTCATTTAGGGCCGTACGATATCAATATATATCACGATACAAAATATTTCAATAACAATTAAACACGTTTTCATTATTTCAACATAAATAAATACTATTTACAGCATCTGGTCACTGACTGACGTTATTTACAGGGCACTGCCCTCAATTATATTTTTCAAGTCATGTTTCTTGTTTGCTCTAGGCAGTTTTTCTCTAGCTTTTATGTTTTATCAGAATTATATCATTCATTCATTCATTGTCTGTAAGCGAGTATCCAGTTCAGGGTCGCGGTGGATCCGGAGCCTACCTGAAATCATTGGGTGCAAGTCGGGAATACACCCTGGAGGGGGTGCCAGTCCTTCACAGGGCAACACACACAGTCACACATTCACTCACACCTATGGACACTTTTGAGTCACCAGACCACCTACCAACGTGTGTTTTTGGACTGTGGGAGGAAACCGGAGCACCCCGAGGAAACCCACGCAGACACAGGGAGAACACACCACACTCCTCACAGACACTCACCCGGAGGAAATCCACACAGACACAGGGAGAACACAGCACACTCCTCACAGACAGTCACCCGGAGGAAACCCATGCAGACACAGGGAGAACACACCACACTCCTCACAGACAGTCACCCGGAGGAAACCCACCCAGACACAGGGAGAACACACCACACTCCTCACAGACAGTCACCTACCAATGGACTTGCTCCCACAACTTCCAGGTCTCTGGAGCTGTGTGACTGTGACACTAACTACTTCACCACCTAGAATTATATCATATCTGCTGAAATTTAGAAATATACCGTGATGTAAATGTATCGTCCAGCCCTTTATTTAATGTGTTTTGGGATCAAGATAATCCCAACATGCCAATAATCCATAGATACTCAGGCATCGAACATATGGGCCAGCTGATTCAACAGTCAGGAAAGAGAGGCAACAGTGGTGCAGTAAAAGGTTGAAGCTTTTAAAAGCACATTAAGCTGCGTAAATAGATAACAAAAATAAACATATTTTTAGAACCACACCGAGAGCTATATTCCACAAATTAAAAGGAACACGGGTGAATCTTCCCAACCTGCCAAACTCTCCCCAGAGAAACAAAAGCTAATCACCAAAGGTTCCAGAAGAACATTCAAGGCACTGCAGTAGCCTCTCTAGCCTCAGCAAAGGTCAGTGCTTACTCTGCAGTAAGAAAGGGACTGGGCCCTGAGAGTGGCATTCCTGAAAGAGCATGTTCTGAGGAAGCTGGCGAGGGTTTAGTTCAGGGCAAGGCAGTGTAATAAACCAATTACAATTTCAAACCCTGCAACAAATACCTATATCTATATCTAATATTATATTTAATATTGAATTTGTTGAGATATATAAGAAACCACAATCAGCCACAAAATTAGTGGTGTGACACACTGACAAAAAAAACAGCCCTGGCCCCTTGAGGCACGGACCCAACAACACCTCTAAAGGTGACTTGTGGTGTCTGTTTAACAAGATGTTGACAGCAGATCCTTTAAAGCAACACTAGGTAGAATTTTACCTTCAGAATTATTGTGATGGCAACACAGTGGTGCAGCAGGTAGGTGTCGCAGTCACACAGCTCCAGGGTCCTGGAGGTTTTGGGTTCGATTCCCGCTCCGGGTGACTGTCTGTGAGGAGTTGGTGTGTTCTCCCTGTGTCCGCGTGGGTTTCCTCCGGGTGACTGTCTGTGAGGAGTTGGTGTGTTCTCCCTGTGTCCGCGTGGGTTTCCTCCGGGTGACTGTCTGTGAGGAGTTGGTGTGTTCTCCCTGTGTCCGCGTGGGTTTCCTCCAGGTGCTTCGGTTTCCTCGCACAGTCCAAAAACACACGTTGGTAGGTGGATTTGCGACTCAAAAGTGTTCCTTAGGTGTGAGTGAATGTGTGTGTGTCTGTGTTGCCCTGTGAAGGACTGGCGCCCCCTCCAGGGTGTATTCCCGCCCAATGATTCCAGGTAGGCTCTGGACCCCTGTGACCCTGAATTGGATAAGCAGTTAGAGATAATGAATGAATGAATGAATGAATTATTGTGATGCTCCACTGACCTTTAATAAGGTACTTTAGGCTCAGCACCTCAGAAACTGCACTATGTACCTTTCCGAGGAAGTTTGCTTATGAACATTTTAGCAGTGAAAAACAGCACATCCAAGTAGGACACCATTCTCTGGTTAAGCCCCTGGTCGGCCTCTGCGTGGGCTAAGACTAGGCTCCGTCTTCCAGGCCCAGGATCCCTGTTGTGTAAATGTCGCTAGAAATACTTATTTGAGCTGACACAATTAACTCGCAATCAGCTGGACAAGCGGAAGGCACATCTGACAGGAGGCCGCGCGGCAAGGAGCTATTCCAGCACACTCACCTGGGCGTCCAGCTTAGCGTAAACAAACCAGAACTGCAAAGGGCCCATAAGGGACCTGCCGTCCTCTCATGCTCACCGTGCAAAATGAAAGCCAACATGAGCCGCTCTGCGCTGTTGTTTGATGTGCAGCATGCGAGGGACCCACTTTGCACTTTTGTGGCAGCACTTGGCTAACCTTGTCGACTCACTCAAGCTTTATACGACTGGATTACTGCTCTTGTATATTTGCTTTGGTTTAAATGTGTCATAATTATGCCCCCACATTTCTTCTTTAGACAGCCAGTTGACTTCTACTGTGGGAACATTTCAGGACGAGCTCATCACATTAAAGGTGCAATATGCAGTTTTTATCAACAACAACAACAACATAAAAATGATTCTACATTATTGAAATATGTTCTAGGTCAATCACGACTCAGTACCTGAAGTATCTTTATAACAGACTCTGAATTTCTTTATAGTCCTTGAATAAAGTTTCTACTTCATAGAGTGGGTCCCCTACATGTGGTTAGCCATGTTCCGTATCGATTTAGTACAGAATCAGGCCTCAAGGTGACAGTATAGAGGCATTTTTGTAATGCAACCACATATTATACTGTATAATTATTCATTCATTATCTGTAAGCGCTTATCCAGTTCAGGGTCGCCGTGGGTCCAGAGCCTACCTGGAATCATTGGGCGCAAGGCGGGAATACACCCGGGAGGGTGCGCCAGTCCTTCACAGGGCAACACACACTCACACAATCACTCACACACTCACACCTACGGACACTTTTGAGTCACCAATCCACCTACCAACGTGTGTTTTTGGACTGTGGGAGGAAACCCGGAGGAAACCCACACGGACACAGGGAGAACACACCAAACTCCTCACAGACAGTCACCCGGAGCGGGAATCGAACCCACAACCTCCAGGTCCCTGGAGTGCCGCCACTGTATATTTAATAAAATAATATTTTTGATTTCAGAAGATCATCAAAACCGATGCATGACATTGTGTCAATGACAGAGTAAATGATGGAGCAGCTCCTAATTATCACATGCAAGGAATGACAGTCCATTACCACCCAAGTATAGAAACCGTGTCATTGTTCCTGACCTCTGTGCTTTCTTAGAGGTCTATTGATCGAAATAACGCTCTCAGGAGATGTTCAAAAAAAGTGGTCGGTCTTTGGCTGTTGACCTTAACACGTCTCACTGGTTCGTTCAGCGGAATCCCATCTTTCCTCAGTGTTATTCCTGGCTAATTCTCCCCCCGGTGTCTTGATGAGGGGCCTGGGCTTGACAAGCCAGGGCTCGGGCGGCTGAACGAACAAATGAAGGAAGGAAGGAATGAAGCTAGCTTGTATTCTTACGGAGAGGCAAGTTAATTCTCCTTATCTCTTTCTCACCTCCTGCTCCCTTTTCGCTGTTGTCAGCTTTCCAGCATACACACCTTCAAACAACCCCCACCTCCTCTCCCAGCTCCAACCCCCAAATTGATTTAAAGCAGAGGAAGCTATGCAAAAGCTTCAGCGGCTGAAATACAAAGTCTATGTCCTAGTCCTTATTTATTTATTTCTACTGTTTGTCTGGAGGTTGTATAGAATGGGTCTCTTGCAAAGGGAGGTTTAACCTCCTGCTTGTAGAGGTGAATATTAATACAACACATCCCTGCCAGGGAATCTGGCTCGGAATTCTAGAGACTGGAAGCCTGGGGTTTTGGGCCCAACTCCAGCAACACTATCCTGGGTGGTGTATGTGTGTGTGTGTGTGTATATATATTTATGGGAGGTAGCATACTGACAGTGTTGGTCCTGTCAGTTGCAATCTCTCTGAACCAACACATTCCCAAGCGACAGAGTGCTGGCTACAAACAGCTTCCTCCTTTTAAATGCAAGCCAATGAAGCTTTTTAGCAGTCTTATTGTGACAGTTGACTGCAGCCAAGCCTGTCCTGGGCAGATTTAGCTCCCTGCATGCTCTCCCCCCTGTTAAGGTGCCCCAGACAGAGAATGTGAATATTTTTCCACTCATGCCATCTATTAGAAAGAGGGGGGCTGTGTTCAGAAATAATCCTTTTATTAAATATAACCCATTAAGGAAAGGCAGGAGAGAGGGAGAGGAAAAAGAAAAAAAAGAAGTGATTCAGTATCTAGGAACAGAAAAAGCTTTGGCACCCTCTGGTGTTAACTTTATTTTCCAGTCTGATCCTGTTTCAACACAAGCCTGCAGGGGTAAAAACTAGGAGAGACTGGCGAGGTTACACTATTACTGCACATGAAGGGCGCCCCGGCGAACAGAACGGAGGAATGGATGCTCGCAGAGTGAGTGCGATGATGAAAAACCACACACGCAGCAAGAACACACCTCCCAGACGTACACCATTAGTCTCAATTAAATCAACCGCAGTTCAAATCTTCACGCATGACGTGCGTTCTTACATTAGGACCGGACTGCACGCGGCTCTGGGGAGCCCACTTCAGGAGCGGCCCTATGCAGATATCCGGATTCCTGCTGTGCATTAAAATCACATTGGGAATCAATGTTACTGTCTCGACTGGCTGCCTCCCCGACGACTTGCATCTGTTTCCCTGACTCTCCCGGGGTCATGGGTATTTGTTGAGGCTAATTATTATCTGTCAGGGCACGGTGAGGCAGTGCAGACCACTGCGCTGTGTCCATCCAAGGTGACAGTAGGCTGCATTTAATTTATTGGCAATAAGTCCTCCAGCACACCCCCAACCTCCACCCCTCCTGCTGAGAGGAGCAGCGAGTGCTAGCATTAGAGCGAGGCAGTCCTATCCGAGTGGCTTCACTGACAGATCCAACTTTTCCCTCAACTTTAATCAGTCTTTGCCCTTATTCCGAATGCAAGCAGAGAAATGTATGATGTCTGCCGTCTCTAGTATGGAACCTGAGCTACAGTCATTTTACCTCTTGTTATCATTGGGTTAGCGACATGCTAAGTTACAGCACACTTGCTACAAACCACGTAACCATGTTGTTTCTGAGACTGTGTGACTTATTGTTAGCTAGAAACCGAGAGCTAGAAGCAGGAGTAGTATAGTTAGAAACTTTAATAACACCGATAAACCCTCAACCCCGAGCTTTGTACTTCATAGAGGGCCTTATAAAAGCAAGAACTTGGACATGATCATATAGATTCTGCTCTACATTGTACTACAACATAAGTACTTCATAATTTGATATGGTTTGAGGTAAAATACACTCAGAGTTACGTAGTTTGCAGGATGCTAACGAGCAGCAGTGCTATTTATCAATGGTAGCCTGGCAACTACGCTGTGAAACCAAGAAAGAAAGCCTCAGAACCAACTTTTCTCAGCTGATCGACAAATTGAAGTAAGGGGGAAATTGTATAAATTGAGCAAATTTGCTTCTTGGCCAAACTATCACTTTCAGAGCCAGCACAAAGTGGTGGGCTAAAATTCATCATTCTCTAAACGGTGGGAAGCGACTGATTTGTCGCTTCATGCTGGGCATCTCCGCTGGACACACACCTCTGCCATGGACCGGGCAGCCGTCTAACCACGGAGTAAGGGACTGTTTGTGAGGAGCAATAGGACACTTCAATTTTCTCAGTGAGTGGGAAGTTAGGAGCCAAGCATTAAGGGAAGTTTTTTTTTGTCTGATACCAATGCCAGCTTAAGTAGATAAAAACATAACTGATGTTATCAATTACTAAATTTGCTAATCTAATATAATAATCTGAGGAAATATTATCTAACCAGTACTGACAAAATAAAAGGGTATAGGATGTTCTCTTGTATAGGGAACAGCACAACTATCTAATAACTTGAATTATGATATTAAAATCATCCCAAGCTAACAATCACTAATAACTGTGTTTTGATTGACATCAGATTAACTAGGACACTACTGACTCTGATATTGTCATGACTCTGTGTTAGGCTGCTAGTGAGCAATGAGGATTGAAATGAAACACCTTGCTAGAAATATGACCATATCAATGCACATTTTTTACATCAGTAAACATTTTTTTACACCTATACCTCATATACAACTGCCTCAGTATTGTGGTGGCATTCTTTTCATCTATGACAATTAAGACAAGGTTAGACTGATGTTTTGAATCACACATTTAAAATATTCCATCAACGTGATTGCATTACTGAAAAACAAAAAGCACACAGTTTAAATTGTGAGGGACCTCCAAAACTGGTGGAAATAGTATTTTATGCCACAAAAGCATTACATTCACAGGATGCCATGTGGTTATAAACCACATTCCTCCCTACCCCATTTTGTAAGGCCAATTTTGACCTAGCTTGGGTCCCACGAGTGAAGAATGAAGCTTCTTGTAGTGTAGCTCCTCGTGCTCCCTGAGAGAGAGGCACACCACAGATTATCCCATTAATATCTCTAGCTATTCACATGGGAAGTGTGCAGAGGGGAGGTGTGGACCCAGCAGAATAGCACATATTTAGCCCTAGTGGGCAAAACTCTCCCTGGGTTGATTACCCCTAATCAGCACCATCCGTGGGGCTGTAAGCGAGAAGCTAAAGCCCTGTCAGTTAGTCGATAGAGCCGGGCGGGGGTGGATCCGTTTCTGCCATGAATCTAAACCATCATTGCTCCGAGACGAAGACAAGCCCAGGGAGTAAGAGGAACAGGATCCTGCTGCGTCAGTTCAGCATCTCAATGAAGGCTCAACATCTTTTAACCTTAATGATTAACCAAAAAAAGGACGAGCATCACTACAGCAATATACTCGTAGAAGATCAAGCTACTCACACTCACTCACTGTCTGAGATCGTCATGGTGTAGACTGCCATTAACATTTGCACTAGCTCTGGGTCTAATCTGCACCCCACCACCTCACCCATAATCTGAATACCATTTGAATAACGAGGCTGTTAAGTGATTCAATATTTTTGTTGCATTTGGTGATGAGCAAGTGAACGCTCTTGAGCATTAAATTAACATCATAAGACTGTTATTCACCTTAAGTCATTTGCGAATGCATAATTAATAATTAATGATTTTCATAAACACTGTTTGCTACTTTGTGTTTCTTAAAGTTTCACTCAAAGCAGATTATTCACGTAATTTACATATGCTTACAAGCACACACATTTGGGCTATATGTACATATCTATGTCTTAGCTCTGACCACAGAGAGGCTGAGATGAAGGGCGGCTGAAACACACACACACAATCCCCTTCTTTAGAGTGCATCCTGTTGCATTTGTGATCATTTTATCTTCTGGTAAATACAACACATCAATCGTATTTGGGGCTATTTTGCTTAATTCAGCACCTTAATCAGTTTTGCACCTTCCAAACGTACATCAGCACGGCAGCATGGTGGCTTGGAGGTTACACGTTCACCTCTCAGCGCTGGGATCTTGGGTTCAAGTCCCATCTGGGTTGAGTTTCCATGTTCTCCCTGTGTCTGCATGGGTTTCCCACAATCCAGAAACATAGTGAATTGGCTTCTCTAATAATTGTTTATAGTGTATATTTCGGGTGGTGTTAGTGTATAAAATAAAAGTACAATATAATACGTCTTTAAATGGAACATGGAGTAGCATTTGTTCATATCAGTGTAAAAAATCCACTGTATCCACTGTTGTACTGGATTGCCATGTGCACAAATTATTACCATTATTTATTTATTTATTTATTTAATTGTAGTGTCCTTAGATATGTAAAAGGAACTATTATAATAATTCATATTATCCATCTATCCATTATCTATAAGCGCTTATCCAATTCAGGGTTACGGTGGGTCCAGAGTCTACCTGGAATCATTGGGCGCAAGGCGGGAACACAACCTGGAGGGGGCGCCAGTCCTTCACAGGGCAACACACTCATTCACTCACACACTCACACCTATGGACACTTTTGAGTCGCCAATCCACCTACCAACGTGTGTTTTTGGACTGTGGGAGGAAACCGGAGCACCCGGAGGAAACCCACACAGACACAGGGAGAACACATCAACTCCTCACAGACAGTCACCCGGAGGAAACCCACACAGACACAGGGAGAACACATCAACTCCTCACAGACAGTCACCCGGAGGAAACCCATGCAGACACAGGGAGAACACACCAACTCCTCACAGACAGTCACCCGGAGGAAACCCATGCAGACACAGGGAGAACACACCAACTCCTCACAGACAGGTCCCTGGAGCTGTGTGACTGCGACACTACCTGCTGAGCCACCGTGCCGCCCTAATTCATATTATATATTGTTTTATTATTATTATTATTGATTGTTTTTTTTCTCTGAATGATTTATGTAGTTGTTATTATTGATTTGAATGAATGCATCTTGGATTAATCATGGCTATTTTCTTTTAAACTAATAAACTGATTCTCATAATCCAATGAACCTTTGGTGAAATCTGAGATGAATCTTTTCCTAAAGAATCTTGAGGGTCAGCAAATTTCACCCATACTGCATAGACCCACACAATTACTTGCTTAAAAGTAATACATTCAAACAGGCTGGGTTAATTGAACACCTACACAGTTTGCACTGGAGACAGAGCAGTCCCCTGTAGGTGTTCAAATCAGCAGCAGTACCCACAACCTGCCCCTTACCTAAGGAAATAATCAGAAATGTCTTCCACACACACGTTACATAATCCTGATGCATCAAAAGCATAGGATGAGAAAGTGCAGGAGGCCCTGGCGAATGTATTTTGCAGAATATTTTCGACCTGAGCTCAGGCACATCTGCTAGGTCACGGTGAACATCGCCGAAGCCGGTGCACTGCTGATGCTCCTCTTCCCGAGGAGCAGAGGAGAACACAGTTCAGGCTCTAAATTACCTCTCAGTCTGATTGTTTCATTCTCGTCTTCTATAAATTAGTTCTTGCTTCCATGCTGTTGCCATGGTGCCAATGTCCATAGTAACAAATGTAAATTTCCCAGCCCAAATATAAAATGCACTTGAAATTCTTCCTCTCTTTTCATCCCATCAGTTATTTATTTCTTTATCTAGTCTCTGGAGAAGAAGTGTGATGCTTCCGACTCTTTATTTCTGAATTTTGTTTTCAGTTTTATATTTAGAGCAATTAAACATCATCTGCAGAGCACTTCTTTCAGCACAAAGTGAACACAAAGAAGACCATGAAGGAGAAAACAAAAACAAAACAGAAGTCAGAAGTGCAACCTATCCATCCATATATGTATGAGCCAGTGAGCAATTAGTCTTAAAGTTTGTTATGTTGGCCTCTCCAGAACATCTCATTTTGAGGAGAAGGAAAAGCACAACTCCTGGCAGGAGGTGACACCATGGCTTTGAAAGTGGCTCACACTTGGACATGTAAGAAAACTGTGGGAGGGGCAAGTGAAGAAATAGCTCTGTCTCCTCCCTCAACATCCACAGCTTAGGTGCCTTTGGCCTTGTGGTTGGCTGCTCACCAATCTGGCTCTGCATGTGCAAATGGTTGCTCATTAGTGTGTGTGGGTGTGTGTGTGAGCGTGTGTTCACTGCCACATACAGTCTCAAATTCCACTAGGGGATTATTAAAGTATTCATTTGTCTACATTATCTTCCTCATATTAGACTATTTCTGACTATTTTCTTCCTATTTAAATCCTGTAAACAAAGAAAAAAGCCTTGAAATACACTGTAAAAATTTTCTTGTAAATTTTACAGTAAAATACTGGCAGCAGAGTTCCCAGGCATTTACCGAATTTTTACAGGAACACTACTGTATTTCAAATTTACAGCATATTACTGTAATTGAGTAATACAATAATTTACTGTAAATACTGTGATTTACAGTAAAATACTAGCAGCAGAGTTCCCAGGCATTTACTGTATTTTTACAGGAACACTACTGTATTTCAAATTTACAGCATATTACTGTAATTGAGTAATACAATATTTACTGTAAATACTGCGATTTACAGTAAAATACTGGCAGCAGAGTTCCCAGGCATTTACCGTATTTTTACAGGAACACTACTTTATTTCAAATTTACAGCATATTACTGTAATTGAGTAATACAATATTTACTGTAAATACTGCAATTTACAGTAAAATACTGGCAGCAGAGTTCCCAGGCATTTACCGTATTTTTACCGGAACACTACTTTATTTCAAATTTACAGCATATTACTGTAATTGAATAATACAATAATTTACTTTAAATACTGCGATTTACAGTAAAATACTGGCAGCAGATTTCCCAGCCATTTACCGTGTTTTTACAGGAACACTACTGTATTTCAAATTTACAGCATATTACTGTAATTGAGTAATACAATAATTTACTGTAAATACTGTGATTTACAGTAAAATACTAGCAGCAGAGTTCCCAGGCATTTACTGTATTTTTACAGGAACACTACTGTATTTCAAATTTACAGCATATTACTGTAATTGAGTAATACAATATTTACTGTAAATACTGCGATTTACAGTAAAATACTGGCAGCAGAGTTCCCAGGCATTTACCGTATTTTTACAGGAACACTACTTTATTTCAAATTTACAGCATATTACTGTAATTGAGTAATACAATATTTACTGTAAATACTGCGATTTACAGTAAAATACTGGCAGCAGAGTTCCCAGGCATTTACCGTATTTTTACCGGAACACTACTTTATTTCAAATTTACAGCATATTACTGTAATTGAATAATACAATAATTTACTTTAAATACTGCGATTTACAGTAAAATACTGGCAGCAGATTTCCCAGCCATTTACCGTATTTTTACAGGAACACTACTTTATTTCAAATTTACAGCATATTACTGTAATTGAGTAATACAATATTTACTGTAAATACTGCGATTTACAGTAAAATACTGGCAGCAGAGTTCCCAGGCATTTACCGTATTTTTACCGGAACACTACTTTATTTCAAATTTACAGCATATTACTGTAATTGAATAATACAATAATTTACTTTAAATACTGCGATTTACAGTAAAATACTGGCAGCAGAGTTCCCAGGCATTTACCGTATTTTTACAGGAACACTACTTTATTTCAAATTTACAGCATATTACTGTAATTGAGTAATACAATATTTACTGTAAATACTGCGATTTACAGTAAAATACTGGCAGCAGAGTTCCCAGGCATTTACCGTATTTTTACCGGAACACTACTTTATTTCAAATTTACAGCATATTACTGTAATTGAATAATACAATAATTTACTTTAAATACTGCGATTTACAGTAAAATACTGGCAGCAGATTTCCCAGCCATTTACCGTGTTTTTACAGGAACACTACTGTATTTCAAATTTACAGCATATTACTGTAATTCAGTAATACAATAATTTACTGTAAATACTGTGAATTACAATAAAATACTGTAGCAGACTTGCTGTAAATTTACAGCAATTTTTACAGTGAATGCTTAAAGAAATGCTCAAGACTCAAGCAAACTCTTACTTTTACCTTCACTCTTAAAGACTAAAGCTGCCTAGCTGCTCTTTGGCTTGAATATGTGGAACATTCTTTGGAATATTTATAGGTCTCTAAAGGGTTTTCAAACTCATTTATAAAAAAGGTCTCCCAAGAAGAACTCAAAAAATTGGGCAAAACTTATTTTCTCATGAATAGCTCATTTCAAGCCTTTATTCGTCTGCCTATGCCCCCTCAAATATTAAAGAGAATAGTCCTGATACTTAGTTTATTCAAGTATTGTTCACCCTTCACTTATTAAAGGCACTTCTTTCCTCTGCTGATTTAAACTGTGGTCAGTTAGAGTGGGAGTAAATTTTTTCTGCTGAAAAAGCCAAGTCCCTTGAATGGGGAAGGATGTGGAATCGTGAGAAAGCAGTTGACTTCTGGTAGTGATAAATCTATGCAAACTATCTGACCTACAATGTGAATACCCTGGAAGAGGGAGCTGAAAGAAGTGCAGAATCTGAATTGGCTCCCTATGAAGTGCACTATATAGGTGATGTTATAAGGGATGCATTATTTGTCTAAAGCTATTTATCTTCAGAGATTAGCTGCACAGTTCCCTGGCTAAAATGTGGTGCAACTTGACATAGAATCCATAGTATAAGCACTAGATGGGCATTTGAAATTCAGCCAATGAGTAAAGTGATTGTGTATTTTGTCGCTAAAATGTTTCTTGGTGTTATTCATTATCTGTAAGCACTTATCCAGTTCAGGGTCGCAGTGGGTCCAGAGCCTACCTGGAATCATTGGGCACAAGCGGGAACACACCCTGGAGGGGGCGCCAGTCCTTCACAGGGCAACACACACTCACATATTCACACCTACGGACACTTTTGATTCGCCAGTCCACCTACCAACGTATGTTTTTGGACTGTGGGAGGAAACCGGAGCACCCGGAGGAAACCCACGCGGACAGAAGGAGAACACACCAAACAGACAGTCACCCGGAGGAAACCCACGCGGACACAGAGAGAACACACCACACAGACAGTCACCTGGAGGAAACCCATGCAGACACAGGGAGAACACACCACACTCCTCACAGACAGTCACCCGGAGTGGGAATCGAACCCACAACCTCCAGGTCCCTGGAGCTGTGTAACTGCGACACCTACCTACTGCACCACCGTGCCGCCCTTCTTGCTTTTACTCCCTAAACTAATTACAGCACTTACAATGTTTTAGGAATTATAAGTAATCTACAAATGATAACAACTACATGTATAAACGGCCTATGTGCACAGGTCATATGCAAATAATACTCCTGGAACTAATTCCCTATTGATATCAATGGGCGACAGTTTGTGGCTTATGTAGCAAACATGATTCAGCTCTAGGTCTCTAGAGTAGGACAAACACAAAAACATCCAGAGCACTGGGCCACCAGGAGTGGGATGAGAACCCATGCTCTTGCCTGTAATCCTTTAATGTCCCAAGCTATCAATAACACAAGCAAAACAAGCTAGCTACCAAAAAGCTATTGTTGTCCAAAGTACGTTTTTTTTTTTCTTTGAAAGAGATCATGCTTATTTTTATCACAAGTCATTTGTTCTCCACTCATGCGACATACAATCTGAAAGCTTAATTGGAGATTTTGAGGGAACATCCATAGTCTAATGACAGGCTTTTTGTCCGTTGGACAATGTTTGAGAGTTCATCATCGCTCCATCTTCACAACGCGTTGCACTGGTTTAGAAATTTCCCACTCAGTTTGTTCCCACTCCACAGTCTTCTCAGGATTGTCCCAAGATTTGTTTGAGAATAGAGCCTCCGTTAATGTCACTGTGAAAGACAGAACAAGGCTCTGTACAAAGCAGAGCCGTCACTGCTCCACTAAGCCCACCTGTATCCAGACAACCCTTCTAATTAGTGAATTCAGTTACTTGAAGGTGCCCCCATTGCTGACATAGGCTTTGAAATCTCAATAGAAATGAACTGCCAATGGAATGGGACACTTATGCCACTTATCCGCTAGAGTGGTATAATGCTCCTCTCCCTGGAGTGATAAAGCATTATCTAATATCTTTGTGGGTATGCCTTCAAATCTTTACAGTAATGTTCCAATATTCCAGAATCTAGACTGTGTTCAGCGGTCTCCAAGGATTAGATGTTTTTACTGCAGCAAAAGGAGAGCATACTCCATTTTAATGCTCTTGATTTCAGGAATAAAGTTAGACAAGAAGTGTCCACAGTCCTTTGGACATAAAATATATCACCCAGGCTAGCAGGGAGTGAACTGCAGACTTGCGAGTTTCAGGTTGATGAGTTTTTTAATTCCTTTATGCCCTCACTAGATTCTTGCATTTAAAAGGCATTATTAACTGAATCAACAGGGGGCTACAGCAGATTACTTTGCAGCTTTTTGCAACGTGGAATAAAGATTTGCTGTCCTTTCAGGTAGAGGACACTATTTATTTCTCCAGAAACTTAAAGGAATAGTTTAATCAAAAATGTTAAATATTACCAAGTATGAGATAAAAACAAACAGCCACTAAACAGCGCCATAAAGTGGCGTTGTACATGGTGGATCCTAGCTGGATTAACCATTATATCAAATAAACATCCAGCTGTTTTATTTACAGACTGAAACACGCTAAATTTCTAAAAGCGATCATTTCATATGTTTATGGATTTTTTTCTATGAAGTGCACATTACTTGAGATTAAAAATTTAATTGCTTTCAAATCCTGGAATGAACACAGGTCCCCAACTGGTGCATCCATGTTGAAAACAGATTTATTAGAGAATTTCTGACACATTCAGGCCACTTGGTGTCAATAAAATGTCAGTTTTAGGCCGTGATGAAGAATGTTGTGAGAAGTCCCACTCCAGGAAATGATCAGCCACCTAAATACTTACGTCACTTCAGCAAAATGACACATTTAGAGGTTATCTCCAAGGGAAGAAATATTCTCATAAAGCCTTAACGTTGGTTCAGATGCATCTCCACGCTTTCAAATTCATTCAGTATGCATGGATCTATGAATATTCAATTAGTCACCGCCTCTGTCTCCACCCACCCCTCCACCACTCACCTGCATCTTGAGGGAACTACGCTGCAAGACGACGGGACTGGAACACTGCAGTTTCAAACAAGTAATACTCATCCATGGGACTGACTGCTGTTTTTCGCTCATGATACAACTCCAAACAAATTAAAACACCACAAGGGCAAGTAAAAGACAGTGATGGATACTCACCTTTTACCAGAGGAGGGTAGTAACACACTACACTCACTCTGTTACATTTACTTGACTAACTTTTTGGATCAAATATACATAAGAGTATTTTTAATGCAGTATATATTTTACTTTCACTTGAGTATATTTGTGAAGAAGTGGTACTTTTACTCTGTTACATTAAGCTACATTCTGCTCGCAACTTATTACTATTGAACCGTCAAATGCACAACCTCTGTTTTGTTTTGTTCAGACTTTCAACAGAGGCTCTGTCACATGACTGCATCTCACCAATGAAATGTAGCCACTAGCAACATATGACTCCGTTTCACCAATCAAACAGAGCCAAGACGTCACATGACCGCACACAAAATCCCCGCGGCAAATACAGGCAGAAGAGCACAGAAACACACACGTACTCTACCTATTGAGCCCATTGTTTTGTTATTAAGTTATTGTGGCTTAATTTATATTGTTACTTTGTAAAGATTTATTTTTATTTTAGTTGTTTAAGAGATATTCTCTGGCTCTTAAGTTGTCCATTGCTGTTTTATATTTCTGTGCATCACAAAGAGGTTTCTCAACAATTACTCAGTACTTTGAGAGTTGTTTTCTTTTTACTCAAGTAATTAACTGGGTGACTACTTTGTACTTTTACTGGAGTCATATTATTCTAAAGTAACAATACTTTTAATGAGTACAATAATTTGGCTTAAACACCTCTGCTCTTTACAACAACATTAATGAATCAACAGTCTCTTACCCTTAATCACATTTGTGAATAGGAGTCAAAATCTATCATAAAAGTCATGTCCATGGGAGGTTACTTTTACTGTTCTCCATAAAATAAACACAGCTGCCAGTTCATATTATTATATATTTTAGACCACCTTCTGAAATCCTAGAGGCCCTCCTACACCACATACTTTCAGTTTTTCACCTGAGTGTCATAATTAACTGCTTACATAGATAACAGAAATAAATAAAGCAAGGCTAAATGCTGCTGTTGTAACGTGCACCCTGTACAGGTAACACCTCACACTAAGCTGCTTAATTAGCTCAGTCGATAAGCAGTTTGCTGCATTAGTACAAACTAGACAGCTGATGTTTTTTGCCTTGCTGTGGAGTCTGAAATATGGTGAATTGTAAACAGGTCAGCGATTAAAAATTACAACCGAACAACATGGCTTTGTAAATGAATGTTTTCTATGCCGCTATTTAAAAGGATTTATGTGCAGTGTGCTGTTACAATGTCTATTTGTTTGTTTTTATTCCAAATCTCATATACAGTAGAAGTCAAACCGGGCAAACGCATAAATTACAATCTCAGCTACGACTCAAGCAGGCAAAGCAGAACACAGAACTCAGAAAATATGGACACATGGAGAGTAGGGAAACAATGACTCAATGTTGATGTAAGTGTTAGGTCCAAGTTCATGAAAAAAATCTGCATTATGTCATGAAAGCAGTGACTTACTTTGTCATAGGTTTGAATCCAAACTAGTCAACAAACACCAAACGTTTGTGCACACCTCCGCATCCAACTTGTTGATTGAAATCAAGGGTATGAATATGTAGTTTATGTAGTTTATCCCCCTTAGCTGCAGAAACAACTTCTATTTTCTGAGATGTTTTGATAAAGATGTGCTATAGCAAGTAGAATATTAGTGAGGTCAGGTATTGCACATCTGAATCCACTTTGAATCTTCTGAAAAATATTGAATGGGGGTCCAACACTTCTCTTCTTGCCAACGTATAGAATGAAGCATAGTGATTTTAGCGCATGTGCTGCTGTTTCAGAGCATCCACTGTGTTTTTCTATGGACGTTATACTTGTTTTAATTAATTAGCCAAACTTTTGTACACAGCGTATGGCAGCTGAATTGAATGTGTCAGACAAAACTTACCTGTCAGTCATTTGAGTGCATCACCCTTATAGGCAACTCCAGGGTGGAAGAGGGCCATCCAAAGGCACTATAAAAAAAAGTACACCTATTTTATTTTTTTATTTACATTGTTTCATTTACTTTTTAATGTTATTTGCTTTTATATTCCTGCCCTTCGGCCATAATGTAAAATGCACAAAAGAAATGGGAGCTTACGGTTTGACGAATATGTTGACCCTGCATGGTTTATTACTCATGCAATGCCATTCGGAAATATTGATCGATGTCCTGTCTGCGTTTACAGGGTTTAACCTTATTGCCGGTTGTGCAGGCTGCCCTGGAAGTGTGAATGCATATGATGCATCCTCAGTCGAGTGAAATAATAACAATAGCAAAAACAATGTTGTATTGATCCCACCGGCACAATACAGGGTGCCGTCTTTTCAGAGGCGCTGCACACAGTGCACCCACCAAAATATAATACACAAGGCCTTGGCTTTTGTTCAACCTCTGCTCCTGTGCACTCCTGGCGCATTCGACCAACTCTTAGTCAATTGCAGAGTGCACACAGCACAGCCCAAGCAGCCACCTTTTGCCTTTCTCCTGGAATAAATAAGTAAATAAAAATAAACTCCTGATGAAATCTGCCCCAAGTTTAAATCAGGAATGCTGTTTCTCTGGATGGAAAAAAAAGCCTGTTCTTATTCTTTTTTTCCCCTCTCTTATTAAATTAACCTTTCAAACACCTAACGGTCTACAGATTGCAAATTTGCCTCAATCACAAGTCACCCTCTAGTCAGATTTGTGTAGATATTGAAGATAGACAGAAGGACTACAGTGTGTAAATGTAGAACTCCAAAGTGCCAAACTTAGTATATTGTGTATCCTTTTAACCTATTGTTTTCTTTCTGAAAATTCTCAAACCCAACAAAAGTTTTCTATGCTAGTCTATATACATTATATATTCATACACATACACATTCATAAACAGTATTAATAAAATCACATGTGCCTTTCTATCTGTATATACAGCATTTAAGATAGAAAAGTCCCAGCTACAGATCTAACAAACTCGTGATGGAAAATCCAGTGTCAGACATTGGTCCTGTGTTCACCTAACCCTTAATCCATACTGCACCTGACACATCTCTGCTATTCTGTCATCCATCAAACCACTGCAGCTGCTGGATACTCCCCTTATATTCTATAAATCTAAAGTCTCTTCTATCACATTCAACATAATTGAGAATCACACTCTTCAACGTTGCACAAAAACTCACTGAAGATGTTTCCAAAGCTCAGTCCACTTCATCATCTTCCACATGTCATAGGCCAAGCTTACTCTGCTAGTTTGAGTCATGTACATCAGATACTGTACATTCAGCATTACATGATTTTTTAATATTAGTCTATATATTTGCTATTCCAACCTAGATGTTGCTATGCTAATATAATAGTTAGACAACAAGCAGTCAACCTGAGCTTACTGCAGTAAAACTGAACATTATTTGGACTGCAAGGTGACCATAGTAGTCCTCCTTCACACCACATGATCTAGACTTTGTCATTAGCATTATTATTTTAAAAAATGTTTACCTAGAGTATGGAAAGTCAGATAGTTGTTATGGAAGTCGCATTATAGATTGCTAGCTATGTTCAGCCAGTTTGCTCCACTGATATCCACTTGTAACACTGGGTTTTAGTGTCACAGTACAAAACGACTGTTTATGTTCAGCTTACTTTTACTGCTGAAATAAGGGTTTAATATGTTATACTCATGGGTATTACTTGGTTTGGAAAGGGATCTAGTACATTTGTCTGGTCTTGTCTACTTGCTTCACCAAAGCCAGCTGTAAAGAAGTGGGAATATTTCAGCAAAGCTGGCATTACATTGAGGAACAAAAGGTAAGCAACAGCTTCTCAAACTCTTTTAACAGTAAAAATAATAGACACTTTACAATAGCGGTAGGAAAACCATTTTCAGGGCTTTCAAGTCTCACACATTTCTCACACAGAGGAATTATTAACTTGGCTGCACTGAAATTAATCCTACAAACGAGTCAAAAGCCGTTTCTCAATACGTGGTCTTGGGAAACGTCATCAGTCTCAGCCCAAGTACTGAGTCCACATTTAGCCAAGTACAGTTCAAATACCCGGATGTATTCTTGCTCTGCCCATATTATCGAGGATGCACTGAGACGTGACTTCTGTAGACTCGAGAGAATCACATATCCCAGAGTGCATTTCGCACCAATCTCAGCGCTAATATATATTTTTTTCGCGCCACATAGACGGTGACTCATAAAAAACGCCGGCGTTCCAATTACATAACGACCACCACGTTCTCGGCAGTTTGTACTAACGAGTCGAACTTGCCATGTTTGTACCACCAAGTACGGCCGTTAGAACTTGACGTACTTTGTATTGACGCTGTGCTCCTTCAGCTGTCTTGAATTAGCGACCTAACGGCCAATCAGAAAACAGGATTTCTTGTTGCCGGGTGAGGTCTGCAACATGTTTCAGCTGCTAGTACCCATGCGCAGCGGACCTAACCTGTACTCTGAGTGCGTGCACAACTTGTAGACGAGCTTAAGAAAAACCCCACCCTTTGTAATCTAGAGTCAACAACAATATATTATAGCGCAAAATCACCCAATGTTATTAGTTATTACCATACAAAATTTAAGCCTGTACCTTACTAACATTAAAGGCACAGACCACCCAATAATCAAGATCTGTCAGCAGGTTTCTTGCCCTGAGAATGAAATTCATATTACACAGAATCTCTTCCATGGGAATCATGTGTTAATTAATTCTGAATAAATGGGAAGAATGTCACTGAAAGCCACTGTAGCTTAGGCTTCCTATCTCATCCATTCATACTAGGACCAATACAGCAAGTACAATGTGAAATGTTAAGAGGAGAGTGGTGGAATGCCTTCATATAGAAGCATGGCCATTGTTAGTCTCCAAAGTAAACTCTCTTTTAGTGAAACAAGATTTAAATAAATAAAAAGCACTTTAACTAGTGTGCCTCGGCCTTGTACTTCAGGTTTATACATCAGTGTGTTGATTCACTGCAGTAATATTTGTGTTTACAGTAGAACTACTCACAGCAGCAACTAATACCTCACTACTACAGCCACCAGATTTTTTTAAGGTTCTTTTTCAAATTTTCCTTTAACCTTAAAATGGTGCATCCATTACATTGAGCTTGTAGTAGAAGTTAGGTTCTTGATTAATTTTATACATTTCTGTTTATGTTGTGCAGAAAATACAGTCCACATAAAAAAATAAACATGACTTCTTATTTGAATGTTCAGTTCCACCTTAAAAGCTGATGAAGTTACTATCAAAGTGCCTAAAATCACATGTTCAGCCTGAAACTTGTATCGTCACTGCTGCATTTAAGGTGGAACGATACAATTGATCTAATATCTTCATGTGAGTGATTTACTGAAGGCAATAAAGTGTTTTTAAAAAGCTAAATAGCTACTTACATGTTATGCCTTCTCTGGCTTGTGAATAAGCTACCTTACGCAATCCACGTGACCAATAATATGCATAGAGGAGATGTAAAACTTATAAAGGAATTGTATGGCCCACTGTAGGGGTGTTTGAAATTGTATTTCAAGATTTTTCCAGGCATGGAAAATGTAAATTTTTTGTGATACTTAACGTTATATTTAAGAAGGATATAAATGTTTGCCCACCCCCAAACTATTGCTTTTACCCTCTTTTGGTGGGGGGTTCAAGACTTAATTAGGGGGGGTCAGACCCCCCCCCCCCCTTGTTGGACCCTGACAACATCTAATTATTCCCTGACTACATCAGGGTCAGGGTGTTTAGTTTGGTTTCTGCATATTCTATAAACAGGCCCCACTTATATACTGTGGTCAGAAATAAGTCCACCATGAATGTAGCATAAAATGGCCAGGAATTGTATGGGTCCCTAAAGGTTAACTATGCACTCAGGAGTCAGCATGGACCTTTTTAAATGCAGTCAGCACACAGTCATTTCATACATTTCAGTCATAAGAGCTGCATGTATCACTGAGATTTTATTCTTTCCCCAGACAGAGAAGCACTGCTTTCAAAGGCTCCCACTACACCTTCACGATCTTATCATGTGATATGTTCCCTCCTCTGAGAGGAGCTTCGAAGCAAACTAACAGCCACCACAGCAAGGCAGGAGGAGGAGCAGACAGAGAGCTGTCTCTTGCTTTACCAAGGTGAACACGTGTTCCACCCAGCTTGGAAAGAAAAAATATATTCTAACAAATGCATGTGTGTATGCAGTCCCAATGGCCTAAAAGGCAAGCCATTAAAGTTAGCCTTGTCAAAGTAGTTACCGAAGGATTCACTGTCACATAACATTTAAAAGACATTGACATATATCAGGATTTGTTGGCTACAATCTCAATGAATTCTCAAGCTATGTAGTACAAGCAACATAGGCAATATCATTTGTTCATCAAGTTTTGGGCATTCCATTAAAAAAACATTTGTACTACTTGCTGAATAGTGTAAAGATAAATAAATTAATACTATGTACACTTTAAAGGGCTTCCTTCCTTTAAGTCGTGTATGAAGTTGCATCCAGCCACAATACTTTCAAGCTGAAACTTGTTTTCTATGGAGTTTCTGAATTATTGATGAGTCAAATAGCATTTATTAGAAGCATCTGGACTTCCTCTATAAAGAAAGTGAGAAAAACGCACTAGGAAAATCCACACTAACACAATATGCTTTGAACTGAAGATGCTTTTAGCATGGGACTTCCCAAATCCAATCACACATAGCCCCTGGGTGAGTTGGGATTACAGCTAACTTGACATTTACTCCAGATCCCCTGAAAGGAGAAGAAGCTCCTGAAAGGAAGGGAAAAAAATGTGACAGAAGGATGGGCTGGAATTTAATAAGATTGCGGCTGAAAGAAATGTGTAGCATTAACCTAGCATACCTATTTAAATTATTGTATATTTGAGAACATTTAAATAATTCAAGTAATGCTTCCATTAAATAAAAGTAAAAGCCCTGCCCTGTAGGTTTGTGTCACAGTTAATATCCCTGTCACTCCAGGATCATAATAGGTGTAGAAAGCATTTGAAATCATGGGAGCATTTGCAGCTAATTAGCCCACAACTCACTTAATGGTACTGTGGTAATTAGCAGGCTAACAGCAACATTTACATCACATTTACTCATTTAGCTGACAGTTTTACCCCAAGTGACTTATATTAACTAAACACAGAGACAGTGCTCCTGTAGCAAATTAAGTGATTAGGTTAAGTGCCATGCCCAAGGCCACAGCAGCGGTAGCCATCACCTGGGAATGAGGAGCAAACCATTACAGGCCAAATTCTTAGCCACTACCACTACAGCGGGGTCTTGTCAGAAGGCCACATCATTTAATGCTAATCTTGTCAAGGTAGTAACTGCAGCAGCAATGCAAACATTGTAGTCTAATTATTTAAAAATTACCAAATAAACAGGTACTATTTTACTAGAACAAGCTAATATTTAATATTAATAAGTGGAGTTATAAAAATCTTCTGCTAATATCTTGACATGATAAAAATGCTAGAATCAATATGCTAATAAATATTGAGGAGAAACATTAAAAGCCTTAAAGATGGCATTAAGCCACTCGACACAATGCTTTATAAAACGAGATCACAAAAATCTGTAATACAAGCCAAGATAACAACTGTTGCATTAGTAAACTAACAGCTATAAACCCCATGCTAATCATGCTAATACCTTATCAAGCTGTAGCACTAATTGGCTTACAGTTATTGCACAGAAATATCAGGAAAACTTACAGATGCTACTATGGCTGTGAAACCAAAATCAAAAGCTCACATGATGTATATATAACAACTGGAGTATCATGGTGCAAATGGATGTTGTGTAGCTACATTAGAACTTTCAGTAGATGACTATGAACAAAATCTTGGTAGGTGGATTCACAAACAAGGACACGGCTTTACTGAAGAGAATAAATAAATAGCAGCTCTTGTGAAACATGCTGCTAAATGTGAGTGAGGGTGGCTGTGTGAGTGAGATACAAGCACTCTTACGTCTGTTAGGTGTTTTACATAAAAAAATTACCCTGTGCTAATATTATGTAAAGTCTAGAGTACTGATATAGTAATATTTGAAGCTACATTACATATAAATTTACAGATGCTATTTGGCTAACACTGCCAAAGCTTTTTTAGCAATATTAGCTGCCACAGGGCTCCATGGTTCTGAGGTTCACGCTTAGATTTAGGTCACTTTCTGTGAGAATATTGGTGTGTTCTCTCTCCTGTGTCTGTGTGGGTTTCCTCCCACACCCTAAATAGGGGATTGACTGGGTGAAATTGTCCACAGGTGTTAGTGACTGTGTGAGATGTCCTCTTTTACCCGGACATGTCCTCTTTTTTAGACTTAAAAAATGTCCGGCCGGGATTTCACAAACGTCCGGGATTTTGTTTTTCTAGAACTTACATAGAACTTCGAGAAGTTTCGTTCACAAACTAGTCCCGCCCTCCCCTACTCCGATTGGTTCGCTTGAGTGAGAAGGGGGCGTGGTGAAGTAGCCTAAAATCTTCTGATTGGTCGGTCTGACTGTAGAGCTACCGTTATTGGTCGATAACTTTCACTGTAAACATTTAATTGGTCAGTCTGCACGTCAGTAGTTGTCCACCCCCCCAGAGTTTGTTCCAGCCTTGCACCTAAAAAACTAATGAACTCGGTTTGTAAAAAACTTTGGGGCTAATAAACTGTGGCGCTATTACAGATGAATTTAGAGAAACAGTTAATGTGAAAAGTGACACAGATACTTCCTCTCCTCTGAAAAGCTAGGATATAATAGTTTATATTTAGTCAAAAAGTCACTACTAATGCTTCTGTGCCTTTTTCAGTGCATTTTTAAAAGACTGTTTATGTCAAGCAGACCTAGAATTCAAGAGTGACATCAGGTAAATTGTGAGCTGCTGCTACTTGAATAAACGCTTGCTTTGATGCCAAAATCAAGGACTAAATCAAGGTTAAAGCCCACCACAGCTATTGAACTAAGATAAATATCACATGCTGCGTTGCATGGTTTTGAATGCGAATGCAGTTTTCATCATTTTGTAAATGTCCCTCGAGATCTGCTTAACTATTTGCGCTTTGTAAAATGAGATGCTGTGTACATTGTACATGTCACTGAAGGTCTTTTGGGCTGGAACATTTCCAGGCTTTATTGACAATTATACTGTTGCGACGGAGGCACGGCTTATGATCAAAGTCGTATGTTACTTGAGACATTAAAAATAAATGTTTGTTTGAAACAGATTTGCTCATCTGATGGAGAGAGGAAAGAGTGCAGCGAGGATGAACACACATGAAGGGAAATACTGGGCTCTGCAAGAGGTTTTGGCATAGTGTCTCTGTGGCAAACAGCACTCCAAGACCTTTTCAGATCTGAAAATATCTCCAAAAATATTGTGCTGTAAACATGAGCGTGCGGCTTCATTGAAATGCAGCTGCATCCTTCAGGCTTATGCAACAGCCAGCCCTCCAAAAAAGCAGAATTAAGTCAATATTCAGCCACTGCGAAAGGAGTAAGTTAAAAATGTTTATGCATAAAAAAAGCTCCAGCGCACCACACACACAGGGAAGATTTCCATGATTGCCCATTTACGTGTCATCACTTTGAATGCCACATCGGCAAAGCTCCCATTATCCTTTGAACTGACAGAATCTTTGTTTTTTTTTTTTTTTGGATGACTGCGTGTGGTTTCTAGGTGATCTTGACACTTTAAAAGAGTAGCCTTACCCTGTATATTTAGTATTTTCCTCTCTCTATGCACTTAAGCACATGAGTTAATTAGCTGTTTAATTGGGTGGGTTGGGTAAGAGATGACCCAAGTCCATTTCTTTAGGGTTGCTGTAATTCATAGAGGAATAGTCCAAAAACTAACCATGGTCAAACATTATGGAGGTCATGGAAGTGTAGTTTAAGCTTTACTGTGGTGCCCTGAGTGGCTAAATGAGAATAGTACTCAAGGGTGAAGACAGATCAGCCTGTTGTGTTTTCACTGTCAAAAGTGCCCCTCAAAAAAAGTTTCCTAAAGCAAAGACTTTGATCTAGGTAACAGCCTTAGCATTCATTAGGGATGTCTTGCCCAAATCTGCTGATGCCACTCACCTCAAATCCAGCTTAGGCTAACAGTCTGAAACTTAAAGAAAAGGGCCTGATACTGATAGAAAAAAAAGAAAAACTGGAAAATGACTGGAAACTGGAGTTATTTGAAAATTATAGATATATTCTCTGTTGTAAATTTAAGTTTTTCAATTACATTTCTTATTTCAAATGAACAAATGTTTGCCCTCCATGCCTCAAGTCCCGTACTGGACTTCCGTTGTCTAAACCAGTTTGCTTTTACTCAGAGTGGTTGCAGAATGCCAAGAAACAAAGAAGACAGAGTAAACATTTGACTAAACCTACAAATGGACTGAAATATTCTTAAGTTTCAGGCCATATTCCATTGATTTTTTTCAAATGAAAATGCAAGCCTATATCAGTCCTAGGGAAAAGCCTTGATACTCCCCTCAATACACCCTGCGAGCCCCTGGAGGACAGATGGAGGGGGATCACAAAGCCTTGTGGCTAGCCTTGCCCTGGAAGAAGCCAGAATCCCGGGAGGCACACCTCACAGCCAAGCCCCGAGCCATAGGGACTGAGCCTGGGCTGTGGCCACATGATTCTCCTCAATGTCTTCTGACCTGAAGACCAATTTGTGCCCTTTATGAGAGACACCTGGCGAAGGCATGCTAATGGGGGTAGAGGATATGGTTATAGAGAGCTGGGAAGAGGAAGATAGAAACAGAGATGAAAGGCTGGTTATTTTGTGGTTGTCTGTGTGAATAAATACCAAGAAAGCCATATGTCTCCTGGTTCCAGCCAATTGTTTCTTGGGGTTGCAGAGAATCACCAAACTCTGCAGTGGGTGAATTTCTTGGACCTTCGTGGTCAGGGAACCACTGCTCTAGAGCAAATAGTGTGCATTTTAAGACAACCAAACTATCTAGTTAATTCATCCTTTCATTGATTTATATTTTTGTAACCACTTCGTCCTGTGTCCATATCCTAAACCAACAGACACAAGATAACACAAGGAACACAGATAGTACAGGGTGGGCCATTTATATGAATACACCTTAATAAAATGGGAATGGTTGGTGATATTAACTTCCTATTTGTGGAACATTAGTATATGAGAGAGGAAAACTTTTCAAGATGGATGGTGATCATGGTGGCCATTTTGAAGTCGGCCATTTTGGATCCAACTTTTGTTTTTTCAATGGGAAGAGGGTCATGTGACATATTAAACTTATTGGGATTTTCACAAGAGAAACAATGGTGTGCTTGTTTTAATGTAATTTTATTCTTTTATGAGTTATTTACACATTTCTGACCACTTATAAAATGGGCAAAGTGCTGCCCATTGTGTTGGATTGTCAATGCAACCCTCTTCTCCCACTCTTCACACACTGATAGCAACACCGCAGGAGAAATGCTAGCACAGTCTTCCAGTATCTGTAGTTTCAGGTGCTGCACCTCTCGTACCTTCACAGCATAGACAATTGCCTTCAGATGACCCCAAAGATAAAAGTCTAAGGGGGTCAGATCGGGAGACCTTGGGGGACATTCAACTGGCCCACGACGACCAATCCACTTTCCAGGAAACTGTTCATCTAGGAATGCTCAGACCTGACACCCATAATGTGGTGGTGCACCATCTTGCTGGAAAAACTCAGGGAACGTGCCAGCTTCAGTGCATAACGAGGAAAACACATCATCATGTACCAATTTTGCATATCCAGTGGCCTTGAGGTTTCCATTGATGAAGAATGGCCCCACTATCTTTGTACCCCATATACCACACCATACCATCAAGATGTACAGCACCTGAAACTACAGATACTGGAAGCCTGTGCTAGCATTTCTCCTGCAGTGTTGCTATCAGTGTGTGAAGAGTGGGAGAAGAGGGTTGCATTGACAATCCAACACAATGGGCAAAACATTTGAGGTGTCACATGACCCTCTTCCCATTGAAAAAACAAAAGTTGGATCCAAATTGGCCGACTTCAAAATGGCCGCCATGGTCACCACCCATCTTGAAAAGTCCCCCCCCCCCTCCCATATACTAATGTGCCACAAAAAGTTAATACCACCAACCATTCCCATTTTATTAAAGGTGTATCCACATAAATGGCCCACCCTGTACATCACAGGGCACCACACACTCACCCAGTCACTCATACACCTGTTTATTTTTTTTATTTTTTGCACAGCCAGTGCACCTACCAGAATGTTTAAAATATTTTTAGGCTGCTGAGGTCCAACCTTGATCGACAAACCTCTGTTCAATACAGAGTCTGCTACAATATCACCCCAAACCTTTGGCTTGTACTTAAACAAAATAGGACAGTATTTTTCTAGAACCCTGTCTGCGACTAGAATAAGCACAGTGTTTTACTAGAACCTACTCATTTAAGTCCTTTGGCCATGTTGTAAATCACTGCAGTAATAGGTACCTGGTAAAATGTTTCATTTGAATAATATCGATTTTATGAACTGAACAAATTAAAACTCACCAAGTAAAGATACAAATTTTGAGTTTTTCTCCTATGCCCCGTTAATGCCTCCCCCCTGCAGCCCCAGGTTAAGAATACTTTGTCCAGTTCTGAAGGTTGGAGAAAATCAAATGTCTTGCTTCTGAAAATGAAGCAGGAACGTAATCTTCCCCCTCATCTCTGCAAACCCCTGGGTTTAATTGCTCATTTCAGCCTGTTAGTCTCTTGCCCCATGTGCTTCATTTACATAATCACCCACCATTCTGAGAACATTCCGTATGCATCGTCAAACATGTTACCCTTAAATATGAAGCCCCTCCAGCAGGGGTAGATAAAGACTGTATCCCTCTATGAAACATAAGGTATTGTGGTTAGAAAGCCAGAAACATGCAAAAGCTTCTGTTTGCCTGAATCCAGACTGCTGAGAATAAAAGGAAAAATGAGTGACTTTTATTTACTATCGACATGTCATGCCTGGAGGATAAGACCACTCATCACACCTTACGACCGGTTTCAGCTGGGTGCCTGTTTACTTTTTGAGCACTGAGAAAAACCTTTAGCAAAGCTAAAACCGTGTTTTATCTGAAGTGCTACAAAACAATGCGGCCTGCCACAATCTGAACCGCCAACAAGCAATCCTTCCTCTGATTACAGTGTGACTGGGCTTGAGGGCTGTTATGCTTACGAGGAAGCAACAGATTTTTCATGGCTGTCTTTCGTTTTGCAGGCCAGGATTCAAATATTTCTATTCTGCCAGTTGAATTTACCAGGCGCTCAGTTGCTGTAAGTCAGCGTTCTTCACTCTTAGACCTGGAGGATCACTGCACTGTGGAGATTAACTCTAACTCTGGAACAACTTTAAAGTAGCAGCCCAATTTCTTGGCCTTGGAAACTGAGGGTAGTGAGGGGCTTCTATGAATATACAATTTTGACCCTGGTGGCGCAGTCACACAGCTCCAGGGACCTGGAGGTTGTGGGTGCGAGTCCCGCTCCGGGTGATTGTCTGTGAGGAGTTTGGTGTGTTCTCCCTGTGTCTGCGTGGGTTTCCTCCGGGTGACTGTCTGTGAGGAGTGTGGTGTGTTCTCCCTGTGTCTGCGTGGGTTTCCTCCGGGTGACTGTCTGTGAGGAGTGTGGTGTGTTCTCCCTGTGTCTGCGTGGGTTTCCTCCGGGTGACTGTCTGTCAGGAGTGTGGTGTGTTCTCCCTGTGTCTGCGTGGGTTTCCTCCGGGTGACTGTCTGTGAGGAGTGTGGTGTGTTCTCCCTGTGTCTGCGTGGGTTTCCTCCGGGTGACTGTCTGTGAGAAGTGTGCTGTGTTCTCCCTGTGTCTGCGTGGATTTCCTCCGGGTGACTGTCTATGAGGAGTTGGTGTGTTCTCCCTGTGTCTGCGTGGGTTTCCTCCGGGTGACTGTCTGTGAGGAGTTGGTGTGTTCTCCCTGTGTCTGTGTGGGTTTCCTCCGGGTGACTGTCTGTGAGGAGTTTGGTGTGTTCTCCCTGTGTCTGTGTGGGTTTCCTCCGGGTGACTGTCTGTGAGGAGTTTGGTGTGTTCTCCCTGTGTCTGTGTGGGTTTCCTCCCACCAGCCACAGATAATGAATGAATGAATGAATTCGGACCCCACTAAATTATTGATATATTTATTTAAAAAATTGAATATTAACTATGTTATATTTACTATGAAAAGCTGTTTATATTCAATGTTCTTCAGTAATGGAATACCTGAATAGTGATGTCAGTATTTGGATACAGATTCCTTCAGTGGTTCTTACTAATTAGTGATTGTGTTATAATTGCACTTTACTGCTCTTTTTTAAATGTGCTTCCTGAAAGAACTGTAGCTCACAGGCCATTGTAACATGATTTGGAACATCCTTTGTACAGTCTAATAAGTGTTCTTTAAAAAAACCTAGGCTTTGTTCAATGTCCTCTCTGAGAGCAAATGAAGCACACCATTCACAGTCCATTAGTAAATATTAAACACATGGTTATTGGTTACAATCCAAGGGATTGCACTTTGAACACTTTGAAAACTCCATGATTAGGCTACGCTTGTTCACGCTAATCACCGACTTCCTTTCTCTTTGTGGATGTTCGTAGCGACAGTCGGCTAGCGACCTATAATGTATGACAAGCTTAGCACTCGCCATATTTGACATGGCACCTAACTTAACATCTCAAGTGACTCTTTCATGTCTCGACAACCAGAGGCTCCATACTCCGTAACACTGTGGACGTCAACGGAGGAAGAATATCACCGCTAACTTGTCAAGACACGGTCCCAGAAAGGGGAGAGGGTATTAGTTTTCCCCCTCCTCCTGTTATTTCAAGCCATGAATAAAATTTCATGCCTGTTTCAAGAGAGAGGAAAAGAAAAGAGAGTCACTGTAAGGATTCCCAATAGAAGGAGATGAAATACTCCACTGGTTTTATTCTACATAATGTGCCATCCTTCGACGTCTCAAATGCACTTCTGCTGCAGCACCCCCCCCCCCCCACCCCCACCCCCCTCAGTTGTGGATTTTATAGGTTTTTTGACACATTATTAAAGCGTAATCCACAAGTAATTCTCAGAGCTCCCACTTTAAGCCCATTCTTTACATAATACCTCTGGCCTGTGTATTTTTTTCATGCTTGAAGCCCTCAGCGCTCATCCAGAGAAGGAAAAAAAAAGGGAATCAAGGCTATTCTTTACAGACAGAATAACGCATCAGTAGCCTTAAAACCAAGAGTCATCCGACAGTAATGTGACAAGCAGGATGCCATATGATATACAGCGTGCAGCATCCTGATGAAGGCCTACTGCATTATGAAAAGCCTTGGCAGTGCATGTTTAAAGACTGCTGGCAGGGTCTCAGCGTTGCATGACATAATGAGTGAACATGTCCCGATACTGACCCAGCATCAGGCCAGCAGAAAAATCACTTATGATTCAACAGCCCTCTGATTCAGCCCAAGCACTTTGGCAAGCAATCACATTACATTTATTCACTTGTGGAAACACTTCCTCTGAATACCACATCACAAGGCAGTACAACATCAAACAATGAGTAACACAGCATCTTTTATTTTTCTATTATTAGTATTGTTACAATACGTCTTATAAAAAGGTTTGATAACTGGGAGAGCCGTATAACGGTAAAATGACCATAATAATAGTGTAGGTTGTTTATTTACGTATAGCTCCTTTGCCACATTCTGAGTAGCTGAGCTGTAATAAAGGGACAAAATAACAACTATGCAACATTATTAAATTGACAAAGATAAAAAATTTTCTTGTTTGGTTTTTGAACAAAACAATTCACAAATCACAGTTTCTTGTTTCTCTTGGGTTTTATCTAAAACGCCACTTTTTAAAACATCAGAGACTTCTGTAAATTTTAAATGTATCTAGGAATGTTTTGCACAACACAGTCATTAAAATGTTTCATATTAATATTACTTTTATTTTACGGATGGAAAATGCTACCTAATATCTTCTTCATTAAATATCCAGGGGCAGGACTGCTGTGTTTGATCATAGGATTTGTCCCGTATTAAATATTGCCCTTAATAATGCAGTTTATCTGTCACAGAGTGGTGAGCAGAATTGTGTTGGAAATGCTGACTCATTATTGGAAACAGGCTTCGAACGGAAAGGAAAGAAGGAAAAAAAAACTGAAATTAATGATGCCCACAAAAACATCTGCAAAGACTCCAATTGCCCATTTTTCTTATCTTTGCATTTAAATGACGGGGAACAGAAATTTCCCAGTGCATTGTCTGCAACTGAGGCCAATTATTTTAACATAAGAATTTTAATTAGCTGGCTCTCTGAATGGTGCTTACCGTCGAAACGCTGCATTCCACAAGTCCTGACGGCTGCCACAAACGACACAGTCCTGGTGTATGGAGGGGGAGTTCATTTATTCATTATGCTTTGTGCTTGTTGAGGGATGTAATCTTCCCAGCTAGGAGAACATATGCCATGTGATCAAACAATGGCAACCTGTGCAGATGGCTAAATAAATGTTAGTGTGTATTAGTTTGTCTTCTGTTTCTCCTCAGAATAATGTATCTATTCTCCCCCACTATATTATCCCCATGTTTGCAGAAATAAACATGATCCCTGTATACAGTATACACTGTGTCAAGTGCAGTATGGCCTTTCTAATGTGCTGGGATTAAAGGTTAGCCTGGCATTAGTTCAGGATTTTATGCAAACATATTACATCTGAAGTCGGAACATCTGCTACCTCATTAGTTAAAAAGTTGTCAGACAGCAAGAATTTAATCTTATCACGTTGCAATTTTCAAAGCTACAGAAAAGACATTATAACAGACCTCTACAATCAGATAGGAATGTTTTCAGTGTCTGAAACCTTGGGAAAAGATGGGAACACACCATGGATCGTGGGGCATTCACACACTCACCGAGTCACTCACACCTGTGGTCAATTTCAAAACAGTCAATCTTCCAACCATCATGTATTTTTGGGACTGTGGGAGGTAACTCTGCAGGGGATTGAACCAACAACCCCAAGACCCTAGAGCTGTGATCTGTTGCACCAATGTGCATGCAGCCCTTATTTTTTTTATAATTTATAAATCATGGTTTTATTTTTATATCATTAATTATTTGATTAATTTATGTTAATATCACGGGTGGCATCTCCATAGCTGAGAGAACTTTTGGATGATGGTATACAATTTACCTTCAGCTATAAACATTTTCCTTAATCTTGGTGAATTTGACACAGCAAGATATTCATTTATCTTCTGTAACCACTTTGTATTGACTAGGGTCTTGGTGGGTCCAGAGCTTACCAAGAATCATAGGGCACAAGGCAGGAGTCCAACTTGTGCGGGAGCCAGTCCATCACATGACATGACACACTCACCCAGTTAATTACACACATGGACAGTTTCACACAATCACTCCACCTACCAGAATGTGGCATGTAGTTTTGGACTGTGGGAGGAAACCGGAGCCCATTGAGGAAACCCATGCAGATACCAGGAGAACACCACAAACTCCTCACAGACAGTTACCTCATTCATTCATTCATTCATTATCTGTAAGCGCTTATCCAGTTCAGGGTCACGGTGGGTCAAGAACCTACCCGGAATCACTGGGTGCAAGGCGGGAACACACCCTGGAGGGGGCGCCAGTCCTTCACAGGGCAACACACACATTCACACCTATGGACACTTTTGAGTCTCTAATCCACCTACCAACGTGTGTTTTTAGACCGTGGGAGGAAACCGGAGCACCCAGAGGAAACCCACACAGACACAGGGAGAACACACCAAACCTCACAGACAGTCACCCGGAGGAAACCCACGCAGACACAGGGAGAACACACCACACTCCTCACAGACAGTCACCCTGAGGAAACCCACGCAGACACAGGGAGAACACACCACATTCCTCACAGACAGTCATCCGGAGCGGGACTTGAACCCACAACCTCCAGGTCCCTGGAGCAACACTACCTGCTGCTCCACCATGCCACCCTCAGTTACCTCATGTGAGGATCAAACCCAGGGCCCGGAGACCCTGGAGCTGTGTGGTAGTGACACCAGCTGCAGCCCCACCGTGGTGCCCTTACAGTGCCAAGATATAAGTGTCAATTTTTATTAAATCATTGTGAATCTAAAGGGTTTGTTTATGTTCCCTGAACTCAAGTGTTATAAAGACTTCAGGCTGTTGGTTAAAGTCAGTGGCTGTGTCCCACAACACAAACTGTCATATTAAATAGTAGGTCAAAAATAGCATACCACCACTAGTAGTTTATTCATTAGTGCAGGATGTACAGTGTGGCACAGTGGTATGTGGTTTGAGACACAGCCTGGGTCACGTGCACCCTTTCACCATGACTGAAACATACAGTCTCTTGCGGCTTATTGCTTTAATAAGCAATGATCTATTTGCTTGATTGCACAAACCAACAGGCAGCCAGTCTCCATTATACAGATACATTTATAGCATTTGGCAGACTGCTCTTAACCAGAACAACTTACAGTTTTAATCATTTGCTCAAGGACTCTTTTGTTTTTTTGTTTTTTAAATGTTGCTTTTGCCCATACTAAGGATTAAAACAGTCAGGCAGTTGTGCTTCTCCCCTAACTACAATATTACACCAACCAACATCTCTAATGCATCTAAAGCACCTGGTTGAGTGAGTAGTTTGTTTCTACCTCTCAAAACAAGATTTCAGTGAACCTCAATACAACCCTCTTCTTTTAAAACAATAATCAAAGGCTTATAGCGGACGTGGCCTATAGGGCTGATTTGATTCCACAGTTTATAGCAGAGAGTCCGCTATAAGTTCTGTAGATACTTAAGTTGAGAATGAAAGAGATTGTATTAAATCTTTACATAAACCCTAAATAGATACGTAACACTAAGAATAATCTTACCATCCAGTCATTATCTATAACCGTTTATCCAGTCCAGGGTCGCGGTGGGTCCATAGCCTACCTGGAATCATTGGGTGCAAGGCGGGAATACACCCTGGAGGGGGCTCCAGTCCTTGACAGGGCAACACACACTCACACCTACGCTCACATTTGAGTCGCCAATACACCTACCAACGTATTTTCGATGCTGCCCTTTTTGATCCGTGTGTTTTATGAGGTGTACATGTAAATACAGTACAGTGTTTTGTTTTATTCCATTGATTATTAACTTTCAACTGACATTTTGAACTCAATCCCAAAGGCTGAACGTGATCAGTGGATATACTGCAATCATTTACATTTAACACGTAGGACCTCTGAACTCGATTATTTATAACGAGTCAGTTCTTTCCTTTCGAATGCAATCTGAAACAGTCCCAGTAGTTAGCTTGCTGAGTTTCTGGCTTGCCCACGGACCCCTGCTGTCTCACTGGCTGAGATTGTTTCATTTCTTGCTTTGTGTTTTTCTTCTCTGTTATGGGTTAAAAGTGATTTTCCCACTGTAAACTTTTAAGTGCCTCATGCAGTGCCGTAATATCCACTCTCAATTCGCATATGTCATTCATACGAGTTCTTGAAATTAGGTGTGATCACTCTTTGGGGCCAATTTGAACTGTTCTCTGGGGCTACGTTTAGCCTGTGGCCCATGTAATGAACAAATGCTGCTTCAGTCTATCAACAGGGTACTTTCTGTTCAGTTATTACAGGACAGTACAGTTTGGTTTAAGATTAAACAATGAGTCAGGGTGACTCAGATCTCACCAGTGCCAAAAACAGGATTCGTAAAGGGCCTATATCACCAAAAAGCAATTTTTAAAAATATATATACTTTTTTGTAGCATGATCCATAAGCTTTTGGATCTTTTTGGATTTTGAAGCTGGCCTACTTATTTTTGTAACTTGGCAACTTGGCTAATCTATGTCCATCTATGGAATGTGTGAGTGTGTGTCGCCCTGCAAAGACTGCCTTGCGGTCAGTGATTCCATGTAGAACAGGAAAAGCGGTGGCGCAGGTAGTGTCGCAGTCACAGAGCTCCAGGGACCTGGAGGTTGCGGGTTTGAGTCCCACCCTCGGTGACTGTCTGTGAGGAGTTTGGTATGTTCTCCCTGTGTCCACGTGGGTTACCTCCGGGTGCTCCGGTTTCGTCCCACGGTCCAAAAACACATGTTCCTAGGTGAACTGGCTACCATAGGTGTGAGTGAATGGTTGAGTGTTTGTCGCCCTGCGAAGGACTGGTGCCCCCTCCAGGATGTGTTCCTGCCTTGCGCCCAATAGGCTCTGGACCCATCACAACCCTGAACTGGAAAAGCAGTTACAGAGAATTGACTTTGTAGCTCTGTTTCTTTCTTGCTTTTCATTTTAATTTATTTATTTATTATTGGTGTAATATAACAGGGTGACAGGATTTCACTGGCCCACATGTAAAGCAAGTCCCATATTTTCATGAATTCTTAATCAATATCATGACACTGTAAAGCCATCTTCATGTATGTTTGCAGCAGTTCCACCTACGAAGCAGTACAAACTATTAGGACAACTGTGGACACAACGTGAGTGTGTAAACATATTTCAGTCCCAACAACGTGAGGAATATCTACCACCCCCAACTAACACCCTGCCCCAATGGACAAATACACACGCTCATCTCCTCAACCGGAGCACCTGGAGGAAACCCACACAGACACAGGGAGAACACACAAATAGGGTTCGAGGTGAGGATCAATCCCAGGACCGCTGGAGTTATGACAGATCGGCACTACCTGCTCCACTTTATTAAATGTCTCACTTAAAGCAACAGAGGCAAACACATTGTGTGCATTCTAAAGAACAAAGAGAGACCAGAACCTGGCCATGAAGGATGAACATACCTGTTTTCAGCCCACAGACCCATACAAACGTCATAAATGGACCTCAGGGAAAAGTAAGAGGAGGTGGGGCAGAATGTAGGTCGTGATTCCTTTAATAAGATCATAAACAAGATCATAATAAGATATATAGAGGGAGGTTTGTAAGTGCTAGCCCTTGAAAACCACCTGATAGATGAGCAAAACACATCAGAGTGATTTCAACACATAAATAAGTACAGGAAGAAAAGGCCTTTTCATGTTTACATTCTGCACTATTCACGCAAAAAGCTGCCCATCTCCCCACATTCAATTCACTTTAGGAGTGTCACAGATATTTACCTTCCTCATCTCTGTACACAATGACCTAATTTTAAAAGCCGGCTAAAAGTAATCTTCCCTGATGAAGGAGATAGGAATGTCCAAGAGGAGGGTTACTGAGGTACCATTATCCAGGAGAGAGCGGAGATAGATTTATTCTAGTTCACCTTGTAGCCTCATAATTGGCCACATTCCGAAATAATCGTAATGCCTCAGGGATAGGATTAGAGAACGCTTAGAGGAGAATTCCAAGATGATCCATAATTTAATATACCATTCCTTACTGTAAAGCCGGTTTGGAGCCAAATTTCCCACAAGCGTTCATTGCATGGTAACAGAATTTCCAGGCACGGAAAAGAAAAGGGCCTTGATCAGTGCAGAGAGAGTAATAAGGCCGTCATTTATACACTGATTAAGCCATTTCATTAAAACCTACTGTGTAATAATGTGTATGTGACCCTTGTGAAGCCCAAAAGTAATTGATGTCAATAGACCTCTTTCGGCGCTAAGATGTAAGCAGCAGATCCTTTAAGTTCTGTAACTTGTGAGGTGGAGCCTACATTGACTGGACTTGTTTTTCCATCACATCCCATAGATGCTTGATCAGATGGAGATCTGTGGAGTTTGGAGGTCAAGTCAACATGCCACGTTCCTTAAACCATTCCTGAGCTTCCTTCCACTGTTGATAGGGAATATCATTAACATAAAGAGATGTACAGTGGAACCTCTACTAACGAACGCCTATACTAACGAACTTTCCAAGATACGAACCGGGCATTTGAATATTTCTTGCCTCCACCAACGAATCATTACTCTAGAAACGAACCCGAGCCTCCGCCGAGCCAGCACCTGGAAATGGCCACTGACCCCAATAGGCGAGTCTCCCAGCGCGCCCAGACTTGAGTGAGCATTTAAGATTAGCAAATTATAGCTTTAGCAATTTAGCATTAGTGTAAATAGCAGACATCGAAATTCGTGCTAAGTTAAGACGTATCTACGCTTCGTCTCCCCACATTCACACACCCCCACCTCCCGTCATACAGCCAGTGCCTGTGTTACTGCTCCAGCCAGTCGTCACGTCTTCAAGGTAGTAATATGTAACCACTTAATACTTTTATTTCTTTTTTTATTACTGTTACCACTGTATTTCTCTTTTATTTTTAGTAACACTACATGTATTTTTTTTACTTATTTGAGAGTGTTGTAAACATATATCAGTGCAAAAAGGGTGACATTCAGGGTGAGCTGGAACGCATTAATTGCTTTTCCATTATTTTAAATGGGGAAAATTGACTCAAGAAACAAACTATTCCACTTATGAACCGAGTCACGGAACGGATCAAGTTCGTAGGTAGAGGTTCCACTGTACTTGCTCTGCAACAATGTTTTGAAAGATGGTACATATCCAAGTAACATCCACATGAATGCCAGCACAGGATGTAATTCTTTGAACTACTTTTGGCATTTACTAACCTCTGAATATCAAGTAGGGCGGCACGGTGGCGCAGCAGGTAGTGTCGCAGTCACACAGCTCCATGGACCTGGAGGTTGTGGGGTCGATTCCGGGTGACTGTCTGTGAGGAGTGTGGTGTGTTCTCCCCATGCCCGCGTGGGTTTCCTCCGGGTGCTCCGGTTTCCTCCTACAGTCCAAAAACACATGTTGGTAGGTGGATTGACTGGCGCCCCCTCCAGGGTGTATTCCTGCCTTGCGCCCAATGATTCCAGGTAGGCTCTGGACCCACCGTGACACTGAACTGGATAAGCGCTTACAGATAATGAATGAATGAATATCAAGTATACCCCACAAGACTTGTTGTATTGGAAACTCTGACCAGCATATTATAACCATCACTTTTTGACCATCATCAGATCCCTCTGCTTGCTCACATTCCCCACTCCTGACATGTCAAATTCAAGAACTGACTACTCACTCGCTGCCTAATATATCCAATCCTTTGACAGGTGCCATAGTACAGCGCTAATCAGTGTTATTCCCTTCAACCTGTCAGTGCTATTGTTATGACTGATCAATGGATCTTTTAATCTACTTTTCACTTAAAACATGACTCCTCAATGCTATTATTTATTTCCATTTCCAACTAACCGCCAATCACTTTCACTAATTGTCTCTAATACCCGAGCTGAAAATGTGTATAGATTTTGTTGTCTGTGTCACAAAGTACCAGTTTGAACAACAAAAGCCCTTAGAAATGTGATTTTCACTCTGAATGTGTACGCAGGTCCGCCAGAACATCACAAATATAAAGAATAATTGGTGGCAGTGGCAAAGAGAAAGCTCCGGTTACATGCTGATATATTGCACTGCATTTGATAAAGACAAGCATTTCAACTCCTCAGGAGGCAGATTTGAAGTAGTTAAAGGGGACAAAGCCAAAGCCTTTGAACATACAGCAGATGAGATATTATATATGATTAGGGCTAACTCATTAAATCAGTCTCCAGAGTAGTAGGGCTGTGTGCATGTTCACATTAGACATGGTAAAATGTATTAGCATGCAATGGTTTGTATCACTGTGAAACACTAAGTTAATTCATTGAGTTCTATAAGTAGTAGTAGTAGTAGTAGTAGTAGTAGAAATTGTTATTGTTGGATGCACTGTGATAGTGAGCGGGAAAGTGCAGCCATTTAGAGCAGAGCACAAGTCTCAGAGCTTTTTATTGATTGGTTCATTGGAGTTGCAGGTAACTGAAGTGTGAATGATCTGCCTACATAGTTCTTTTCTTGTTCAAAATGGGTTTGTTAAAAAAAATGGTTAGCCTTTTCAAGCTAAACTCTTCACTCTGCAACGCTGCTGAGAAGATATGATTGAATTCAGGCACAGAAATACCCCTAAGGTCAGGCACTAGTGTAGGATGATTAGCTCTGGATCACAAACACAACCCATGCTAGTGACTAAGTTACTGAATGGAGCGTCATCATTTCAGAGGTCCACTGTTCCACAGCCCTGTGCTGAAGGGCTTTATACGCATCTAGCCCACACTTGGCATAGGGTGTTATGACCTTAGACTTATGTGCAATTGCGCTGTCTTATTACATAAGTTAAACACACACACATCTCTAAAGTTCAGTGTTAGAAATTGCCTTTATTTCTTACGAGATTCATACTTCTTATTATGCACTACAGGGAGTGTTGCTGCCTCACAGCTCTAGGGCCCTGTGGTCCTGGGTTCAAGCCTTGCCTTAGGTCACTGTCTGTGAGACGTTTGGTGTTTTCTCCCCAATTCATACCATAACATTGGTGTAAAATAAAATGACATGTATCTATTTTGTTTTCAGAATGTAACAACTGATCATTAACCAAAAGGATTTAGCGATCTGGATAATACAAACATATTCTCAGAGATCAGTGATCTGAAAATGCATTTATAGTGCTTGTTATTCATAAATAAACAGCCGTACTGTACTCTTTTTTTTGTCCTTAAACAAGTGACCAGCAAACGCTGGCTCATCGCAATATATCCTCTTATAAGGAAGGCAAGCATTTTCCAATGGGCCTCTCTCATCCGCAGTGTGGGGGCAGTGGATCATAGAATATTTACATAGACAGAGCCGGGGGTCTGAGGCAGGCTAGAGCCCAGTGGTTGGTACCATGTTCAAAGGAATAAAAGGGAAGAAAGGCCCAGAGGACTCGCACAGGACTGGAGCATTGTCTCTGAAAAACAGGAGCACTGCTGGGGAAGAAACACCTTGATTTAAAATTCAGTTACAAAGGCAACCAACAACCCGCCAACAGAATGAGAAACAGAGGGGGAGCCAGACAGGCAGCACAGCCTGAAAAAAAATCCCACTTAAGGACATCCGCCCCAAGACAGCTTTTAAATGGATAACGATAATAGGTGCTGACAATTTCACATGATATGTTTCAAGGATCTTGTACAGTTAATTGAACTAAAAAAAACATGCTCATTCTACAAATGCCCATTTTACAGACACCTAATACACTTAGTGGTCTGGATGAGTCAGAGACTCCATATGAAAAATGTTTCAAACTTGGCTGAGCCCATGGGAGGTACCCTCTCTATAGAGGGCGCAGCAGGTAGTGTCGCAGTCACACAGCTCCAGGAACCAGGAGGCTGTGGGTTCGAGTCCTGTTGGTGAGGCGTTGGTGTGTTCTCCCTGTGTCGGTGTGGGTTTCCTCCGGGTGCTCCGGTTTCCTCACACTGTCCAAAAACACATATTGGTAGGTGGATTGGCGACTCAAAAGTGTGTCCATACGTGTGAGTGAATGGGTGAGTGTGTGTCGCCCTGCAAAGGACTGGCGCCCCCTCCAGGGTGTGTTCCTGCCTTGTGCCCAGTGATTTTTCCGGGTAGGCTCTGAATCCACCGTGACCATATGCCTTGTATTGTACTAGGTTAGAACTGGCAGAATTCCACTTTTATAATTTTATATTTACTTTAGATCCCAAATATTTAAACAGAAAAGCTGATGTAACACAGCGGTAAACATGCTTCTTAATGTCCTTGAAATAGAGAATAATCCCCACCCGGTGCTTTCTAAAGAGCCTGAATCACACAACACCAAACTTCTGTACACAAAACGACAACAGAACACAACTACTACTAAATTAAACTAACTACACTCTACTAAAATACACTACAAAACAACAATCAAATTAAAAACAAATTAGCCACACTAACGTCCATTTTCTAGTGACTGTTGGGCATCGTAGGAAGTATTACACACCTGCACAGTGAGTGGGTCATATGGTGTTGCTAATTTGTTGCTTAGGTGTTGCTAAGTGGTTGCTGTGGTAAACCAGGTGGTTGCTAGCACAGTTGCTAATGTGTTCTCAGGTGTTTTATGGCAGTGTTTACTAGGGTGGTTGCTATGGTATTTTAAGTTTTTCCTAAAGTGTACCAAGTGTATACCATTTCACATGGTTGCCAAAGTGTCTCAGCTGATTGTTTGTTGCTAACTGGATGCCATGTTATTGCTACAGTGTTTTAGTGGTTGCTATGGTATTACTGTTGCTATGTTATTTGATGTAGTTGCTAATGTGTTCCAGGTTGTTTTTAGGGTGTTGCTCTGTAGCTGCTAGAGTGCTGCCAAAATTTGAAGTAGGAATGTTCAATATTAGTTCTACCAGCTATATTGATGAATTGAACCAGAGCTCATCCCCCATCCCCCAGTGAACTTTAATATTTTGGCCTTTATCTGGCAGACTCTAGAGGAAGGGTCTGCAAGACGACCCTAGAAGATGACTCAGCACTACCGGAGAACCAACAGAAACTCTCCCCAAATCCCTCCTTCTGAATGTCATTGGTTTGAGGCCAAGCAGAATGTGAGAAATTCAACACTGTGCTATGAAATGAGCCGCCATAATTTTCTCTGGAACACAGGCTTCTAACGAGAATATATTTCTTCATTACATTAGCTAAACCGTTATCAAAACCTGGTCACATGCCAGATCACGCCGTTTCAGAGAATAAAAACAATCTCCAGGGCTATGTACAATTTTTTTTTCTTGAGAAAGAATAGAAGGGAGGCCATTTCCTTTATTCAACACCTATCTTTCCTGTAACAGAGAAGTGTTGCGCTAAAGTGCTATTCTTTTCTATGTATGGTTTTTAAGCACCATTTAAAAAGTGTTGAATAACACACTGCCATCACTGTTTTTAAAGTTAAAGACTGCAAGATTTAAAATCAAGTTGTATAAATGGCCAGTTCGGTATTCACTGTCTATATGATGTCACAAACGTTTGCATACTCCAATCCGACGATATTAAAACAGCCTCCTTGTGTCGATATTCCATGTCCATTGTATCAGCTCCACTGACAACAGTAGATCCACTGACTATGTAGTTCTATAATTAAATGCTGTAGTCAGTATGTTGCTCTGCATACTTTGCTACCCCACCTTTACCCTGTTTTTTCTAATGGTCAGGACCTCATCAGAGCAAGTATTATTTGGGAGGTGGATCATTCTCAATGCTGATGTGATGTAATGGTGAGGTGTTAGTGTGTGCTGTGCTGGTACAAGCGGATGAGACACAGCAGTTTTTAAACCCCTCAATGTCACTGCTGGGCTGAGAATAGTCCACCAAACATAAATGTCCAGCCAACAGTGCCTTGGGACCACTGATGGACTTGTGACTTGCACAAACTGACTTCAGTTTGCCCAGACTTTGACTCAGGCAAAATAAATGGTAGCCAATCACAGTAGATATGTATATGGCCAAAGGTTTGTGTACACCAGCTCAGCCAATATTTCTCTAAGATCAGATGGATTTGTAAGTGGTTTGTCTTCTTTTGCTCTTGTAACAGATTCTAATTTTATGGGATGTCTTTTGGAACATAGATGAGATTTTGATGTTATTTGGCTACAAGAATATTGGTGAGGTCAGGTACTGATGTTCCATGAGTAGATCTGGATCACAAACTATACCCCACACTTACAAAAATAAATATAAAATTTAAAATTATATATAGAGACATATATATACAAATTTGCACCAATTATTTTCAGTGTGCTTCAATGCACAGTAGCTTAAAAAGCCTGAAAAAGAAAGCATAGAGACAAGTCATGCAAAACTAAAATAAACAGACTTAAAATATTGGGCATGGTCTCTTTAAAAACAAACAGAGAACAGTGTCATCAAAATGTCCTGAAAACCTGTAAAAAAAACCCTGTCCTTCTCCATTCAAGACATGATCTCTGTTCCAGCTCTATTGAATCCCACAGTGCTAACCACTAACAAAGATGTCTCCCAGTAGGATCAGATTGGAATGGAGTGATTAAGCCTATCATCTCTGCAAGGAGTCAATCAACTCCATTTAGTTTAGTCAGAATATCTTCATATACACTTGTGATGGTGCGCAGGTGGATGAGACTAGTTCCTTCCTTCATTCAAGGCAGATACAATTGGCAAGAGATTGCATGTCCAAATTATATTTTTACAGATTGAGTTCTATCAATAAATTATATTATTTTTGATAGCCGATAATTATTTTATCTTTTTCCAATACAGGAGGTCCTCGGGTTATGTCAGTCCTGAGTTACGATGTTTTGTGGTTACGACACATCTCCCATTTACTGTATAAAGCCTTGTTTCGACTTCGAAGTGGGTTTGCGTCGTAAACGTCGTAACGTGAACTTCGTGTTCGGTGTGCGCGGCGGAAGAATACGCGGTTACGCGGCTCGGGACCGAGGAGGATAGGTGTTAGGATAGGATAAGTGCTTACAGTATGTTATTTACGTACAGTATGTACGTACGTTCCGACTTACACCGAAAATCTGTTTACGACGCGACGTAGGAACGGATCAACGTCGTAAGTCGAGGACCCTCTGTATCTGCATTTTTTTAAATTCCAGCTAGAATTTTTTCTGCTCATAACATTTGCCCATATTTGTTCAGAAAGCACTGCATTTTCTTATAGCTACAGGAATAGGCTAAATTTCATCAGGATGAATTTATTACATCAAATTATTCAAAGAGATCAAATGAACTTGAATGTTGATGTAAAATGGAATGGAGTGTAAACCGATTGTCCACATTTTCAACAACAATGTACAGAGATTGTCACAGAGGCATTATGCTCCCTCTCATCTGGAACTGTAGAACTCTCCCAGTAAACAAGGAACGTCATTGGACGTCCAAATAGGTCTAAAAGTAGTCTGTCCGTCAAGGACATATTTTAAACGTCAATGGACGTCCAAAATCCATCTTAATAAGTTAGTTAAATGGTGACTAATCGATAATGTCAGTGGACGTCCAAAATCCATCTTAATAAGTTAGTTAAATGGTGACCAATCGATAACGTCAGTGGACGTAAAAATGCGTTTTATACAAGCAATTTATTTCGGGACCAATTAATAACGTCAATGGATGTCCACAATACGTCTAATAGTCGTCTTTTCAATGTCTGTGTTTGGATGTCTTTTCAACTTTCATTTTCAACCTTAGGAACGTTGATTAGACGGCAGTCATTACGTTATTTCAACGTTGAATCAACGGCTAAATGTTTACTGGGCTAGCCCTTAAGCCATTGACGTTTTATTTCAAATGAAATTGTAGCATTCCATGTTGGTGCTGTTGTGAGATAAAACTCTAGAAAAGTCTTATGGCAGTCTAGCATCATTTTCTGATGAACTAATATTGCTAGCATTAGTGCTTCATATTTTTTGTGGCGTTTAATCTAATCTAACCTGATACTGGTCATGTTATGGGGCACGCAATCCTGACATATCAATGATTTTGGACCTTTAATTTGTATGAAATATTTCCTACTTTCATAAACATTCCATTTAACGGGAATATAATATTTATTTGTTGTAAATCTGCATATGAATGTATACATATGCAGACCACTGGTGTAGTGTCTGTTCAGATGGTTCACAAACTGAAGCTTCTTATGATTAATTCGGATCACTAGAGGGTTGGCTGTCAACTTCCGAGCACAGAGTAGCCTCTGGACTTTTATGGGCTGTGAAACGACACTTGATCCATACAGAGGGTCCTACAGCCTCAATGCTGCCTCAGGTGCTTGAGGACTGGATTGGAAGAGAGACAGCGTATGCTGCAAGGCGACGTGGCTTCTTGGCAGAAGCTTCCTAGCCACAGGCTCAATACTGCAGGATGAAAACAGACCATGGAGCTTTCAACAAACTTCTTAAAAACTGGGGGTCCTGGTGCCATTTTCTAATAAATGTCCAGTCCATGTTTCACCCATAAATGTGTTCAACAGTGAGGCTTGGAACAATGTTGTCAGACTTCTTTAACTCTGTGGATTTTAGAATTTGCTCATGTTTGAATAACAATGTCTTTGTTATACTGAGTGTAATGTCTAAGTAAAAAATAAATAAATAAATAAACCCTTTTAAAATGACTTCTCAAAATCATGAGGATTTGTTGATAAAACTTTACAAGGACTTGCTAAATAACATGGGTTCCATTTGGTACACGATTGAGCTGTACAAAAAGTCATAAATCAAGTAATATGTATGTATTTGTCTTAAACTTCAAAATATAATTTTATATTAACTCTGGCCTTTCACTTGCACACAAAATATGCCTAATACAAAATGAATACCATACTTTGCATTGTGAAAAATTAACAATAAAAAGATTTAGTTTCTCTTAATATCACAGGTATTAGAGTTCAGTTCTCATGGGTCACGGCACCACAGCGCACACTCATCAGGATCATAGAAAAAACCCTGAAATACTTCCAGCCATCCAATCCATCCATTATCTGTAACTCTTATCCAGTTCAGGGTCGCAGTGGGTCCAGAGCCTACCCGGAATCATTGGGCGCAAGGTGGGAATACACCCTGGAGGGGGCGCCAGTCCTTCACAGGGTAACACACACTCACATATTCACTCACACACTCACACTTTTGAGTTGCCAATCAACCTACCAACGTGTTTTTGGACTGTGGGAGGAAACCGGAGCACCCGGAGGAAACCCACGCAGACACAGGGAGAACACACCAACTCCTCACAGACAGTCACCCGGAGTGGGAATCAAACCCACAACCTCCAAGTCTCTGGAGCTGTGTGACTGCGACACTACCTGCTGCGGGAGGAGTGTGGTGTGTTCTCCCTGTGTCCGTGTCGGTTTCCTCCGGGTGCTCCAGTTTCCACCCACAGCCCAAAAATTGGTAGGTGGTTTGGTGACTCCAAAGTGTCCATAGGTGTGAGTGAATGTGTGTGTGTTGCCCTGTGAAGGACTGGCGCCCCCTCCAGGGTGTATTCCCACTTTGTGCCCAATGATTCCAGGTAGGCTCTGGACCCACCGCGACCCTGAAATGAATAAGTGCTTACAGATAATGGATGGATGAATGAATGTTTTATGGTGTTGAAAAATGGCGGATTGCTCCTTTAAACACTGATGCAGTGATCCTGTTACTGCATATAATTTTCCAGTTGAACTGTCTTGCTTGTAACAACACACTGTTGCTAAGAAAAGTTCAATATCACCTAAACACCTTTTTTTTCTCTCTCTCAAATGTCTCCCCGTGTGAGTCATAGTCAGTTCCTTCCCACTGCACATCTCCGTTATTGAGCGCTAGCTAGCAACCTGAGAGATGCAGCCAATCACAGCATCCGTTTTTGCTGCTCACTTCAGTATACATGACCTAACAGAAACCCTCCACTGACTAACATCTCTCTGTATTGACAGGTGGAGAAGAGCTACCTGTCTTTGAGCCAGAAAAAAAAAAGAAAAATGCTGGGTTGATTTGAACTTAGGGTATTATCACTCAACTCTGCTCTGAGAGAGAGAGAGAGAGAGAGAGAGAGAGAGAGAGAGAGAGAGAGAGAGAGAGAGAAAGCCATTGCTGGTTGAGCCATTTAACAGTCACTATTTTGGGGTTCACTTTTTTTCCATCAGAGACTTTAATTAAAAGTAAAAGAAAGTGGAATGAAATGTCTAGATAAAGTGTGTTCAATTTGAAACTGAGTCCACAAAATAGTCTGCACTCTGCAATGCAAAAGCTGAACTAAAAATTGAAAGAGAGGAAAAAGTTATTAAAGGTCATTGCTGGGTGGTATCCACTACCTTTCCTGCTCTTGAGCTTATTTTTGATGGATTATTAGCCTCCTCTTTACTGAACCATTCATATTTTTATACAATATATGGCCAAAATGTTTTTTTTTTTTAGGTTTTTTCCTCTGTTTGAAAGGAAATACACTGGGATCCTAGAACGCTGCTGTGAGGATTGGATGGTGTTTCATAGCTTCACGTAATACAGTCCAACTGCTCCACAGCCCAATGCTAGGAGCCTTAATATGCCTCTAGGTGAGGCTTGGCAATGGGCCTGGTGACCTTTGGCTCATGACTTGTCTCTATTAGCAATCCTTCTCTTTTGAGATTATACAGTCTATTTGTGTACAGCTGAAGGCCTATATCAGCAAAGCACCTGCAGCGTATAGTAGAGGATATAAATCATTAGATATAGTTTGTGTAAGGAGTAAGGAAATTACATTCCTGTTTTCAGTTATATCTTTCCAGCACTTGTAATAATTCATTATTGTTCACACAGCTCCCTTTCAAGCTTTAGCTCTGTGTTTTGTTTAGTTTTGTATTCAACAACGTATCAGTAAAATGTTTCTTTCACATCCGACATCAAGTGTGAAAACGTTAGAATTGCACCGTTCACTCATCTGAGTATCTTTGATGTAAACCATGGAAAATAAGCACATTAAGGGTGGAAAAAAATGGCAAAAATGTGTGCATAGAAGGGAGAGAACTGAGCTAAAACGGCTAAAACAAGAGCTTCCATGTGGATCGAGTCATTATGAACTGAGGGTGGCTCATTATCATTTAAAGGAACACGCACTGTAACAAGTCCTTCTGAGAAGGATTATTTCATTCATTCATTCATTCATCTGTCAGTGCTTATCCAGTTCAGGGTCACGGTGGGTCCAGAGCCTACCTGGAATCATTGGGCACAAGGCGGGAATACACCCTGGAGGGGGCGCCAGTCCTTCAGAGGGCAACACACACACACACACACATTTACATTCACTCACACCTACAGACACGTTTGAGTCGCCAATCCACCTACCAACATGTGTTTTTGGACTGTAGGAGGAAACTGGATCACCCGGAGGAAACCCACGCGGACACAGGGAGAACACACCACACTCCTCACAGACAGTCATCCAGAGGAAACCCACGCAGACACAGGGAGAACACACCACACTCCTCACTGACAGTCACCCGGAGGAAACCCACGCAGACACAGAGAGAACACACCACAGTCCTCACAGTCACCCGGAGGAAACCCACACGGACACAGGGAGAACACACCACACTCCTCACAGACAGTCACCCGGAGGAAACCCACGCGGACACAGAGAGAACACACCACACTCCTCACAGACAGTCACCCGGAGGAAACCCACGCAGACACAGGGAGAACACACCAAACTCCTTACAGAAAGTCACCCGGAGCGGTAATCGAACCCACAACCTCCAGGCCCCTGGAGCTGTGTGACTGCGACACTAACCTGCTCCACCACCGTGCCACCCTTTTGCTACTTATGCCTTGTGGTATTTTGTCGGGTATATCAATGACGTTTTATTTTGATCAAAGAGAACTGTTGTAACTTGTGTAAAAAGTGTATAATACTTCCCCATAAAGCCCTAAAGGAAAAAAAAGAATAGTTAACACTCTTCAGCACTGTACTGATAGAAGCTGGAGAGTTTCTGTAGCATTTGTTTGACAAACTGTTATTTTTCACTCCTACTCAAGGTAAGTTTTGCTAGGCTACATTAACCTACCTCCACATGAGTCATTATTGCACTGACGTAACAGGACTTTAACTTGAGTGTGGATTTTCTATTTTCTCCACACGCCTCTGGTAAAGTTTAATTACCAACTCTGACAAATAATATCAGCATATATGGAGTGAAACTCACAGTTTATAATGGCCATATCCAGACATGCTTAGCCTACAGTCACCATGCTCAATGCCAAGCTTCATGCCACCGCCCTTTTTAATCTGAGTTGGAGCTTCATATGATAACTTTGGGATACGTCGGTATAGTGTTGGCGGTCCAGAAATAATCATCCAAAATCAGTAACTGGCCTCACTAACGTTAATGTGGCTGGATGCCTTCAAATCCTCACAAACACGTTTTAAAATGTAATACTTTCCTAGTAGAGTTTTCTCAAGGTATGATTTCGTTTTTCCTCCATAGAAGAGCACTGAGCTGTGGAGTGGGACGTTCTGAAGTAGATGCACAGGAGCCTAAGGTCACTTTGATCAATGTCAAGCTTTCAGTAGAACATTAGAAGATACAACGTTGTCTTACTGTGGAGCAGCAGCAGTGGTACTGTGTTCTCTGGAAGGAACTGGATATACAGTGGTGAGTTGGAGCGGTGTTTGTGATCCTAAAATAATCACCTAAAGAGTGTCTGACCTCACTGAAGCTGGGGTTTGTGGACACCATCAAAGAGCAAAGTTTCCCTACGAGATTAGAAGCTGTAACTGCAGCAAAAAATGGGAACAATTCCCTACTGAAGTCCTTGATTTCAGAAGAAACACAGGGTGAGTGGGTGTCTAAAAACTTTTTGGCCACTGCTATTCCTGAGTGTTTCATGGATTTAAGGAAACTTACTTGATTGTAGTTTTCACTCAACCTGCCTGTGGTAAAAATTTAATTGTCAACAATGGCAAACAATACAAGCACTTGGACGCTACTGGAGTGGTGGCAGATGAAAGGAGTAAATCCTTATCACAAGATATCAGAGTGAGCATGTGCCAGTTGTGTACTGATATTCCTTCCACAAAGCATCTTTGCGATTGAAGCTTTCCAATGCATACTTTTCGACATCTCATTATATTAAATATGCATGGAGTTAGCCTTTGGATGATGTTACAAGGAAACTGTGAGACACATGTTATTTTCACTGCGACGACAAATTCCAGAGAAAAGATTTTACCAGTCCATTGAAATCACATTGTTGTATTATTTATTCATAAACCAAGAAAACATTACGTGATGCACACGCTTAAATCGAGCATTACTACAGCTGTTAGCAAGATATTAAAAATTCATCCTCTAATACCCTTCAGAAAAAGGGTGTTAATAGGAAATCTCTCTCCACTTGCTGCAGTACCGTCCTCTACTTGTCTGGGAAGACATTGGACTAGACTTTGGAACATTGCTGTGAGGATTTGATGGCATTCAGCACACAACATCATTTGTGAGTGTTGAATTCTTAGCTCACACAACATCCACTCACCATCCCAAAGCTAGTGGATGGTGCTCCATTATTCCACAGAATGTAGATTCAATGGTAGGGGTTTTTCCACCCAACATTGACACTGAGCATAATTAAGGTTTATGTGCAGCATAATGTCTTTTCTATTAGAGATTAAACAAGCTGTGCGTGCTCAGTTTGATATGTGTGATCACTATAAATGCACCTTAAACTAGTTCAGTTTACAGCTATGTTTTGTACAGTGTATATGGATACACTTAGCTATTTAGACTGGACAATAAACAAGCTTTTCTGTGATGTAAGGACGTAAGGCACAACATATTTGAATTCAAAACTATTGCTAAATTTGAGAAGACTCATGAGTGCATACTGATAAAATTATTTCTACTGAGTTTTATTATTATGTTTTATGAGATAACATGTTATATGTGGGGCGGCGGTTGGTGCAGCAGGTTAGTGTCGCTGTCACACAGCTCCAGGGACCTGGAGGTTGTGGGTTTGAGTCCCGCTCCGGGTGAGTGTCTGTGAGGAGTTGGTGTGTTCTCCCTGTGTCTGCGTGGGTTTCCTCCGGGTGCTCCGGTTTCCTCCCACGGTCCAAAAACACACGTTGGTAGGTGGATTGGAGACTCAAAAGTGTCCGTAGGTGTGAGTGTGTGTTGCCCTGTGAAGGACTGGCGCCCCCTCCAGGGTGTATTCCCACCCTGCGCCCAATGATTCCAGGTAGGCTCTGGACCCACCACGACCCTGAACTGGATAAGGGTTACAGATAATGAATGAATATTATAAAGTGAAACTCACATGAGATGAATCCCTGATTGAACCGGTTTACACTCCATAGAGTGGGTCCCTCACAGAGGTTGCCAAGTTTGAAGGCAAGGCGAGTTTATTTATAGAGCACCTTTCATACAAAAGCATTTCAAAGTGCTTTACAGAAGAAACATTTTAATTAAAAGCCAAAAAAGTCCAATAAAACAATTACAGAAAAAGAGTAAAATGATTAAAAGAATTTAAAATGATACAATAAAAGTGCAGAGTATTTTAAACCGAGCTGTAGCTGCTCAAACAGGAATGTTTTAAGTCTTGATTTAAAAGAGTCTAAAGTTGGGGCTCTTCTAATGTTCTCAGTCGGCTGGTTCCGTTTATGAGCGGCACAGGGAGCTAAACGCTGCCTCTCCATGTTTAGTTTTGACCTGAGGCAGGACTAACGCACTAGTTCCTAAAGATCTGAGAGCTCTGCTCGGCTCATATCTCTGTAGGAGATCTGATAAATACGCTGGTCCTACCCCATTAAGACATTTATAGACCAGTATTAACATCTAAAGTCTATTCTGTAACAGACTGGTATCCAGTGTAAGGATTTGAGGATGGGGGGGGGGGTGATGTGATCTCTTCAAATAAGAATAGTTCAAAATCATTAACACAGCCAGGCCACTAGGTGTCATTTTAATTGTTATCCCTTACTTTCCTGGAGAAAATGAGTGCTCTTTTAAGTAATGGATCAAGTTAAGTAAGTACAAAGGAATGTTCAAAAAGTTGCGTTGTAGTCCCTGTATAAATCAGTTTAAGCTTCATAGAGCAGGTCCCCCACATGGGGGCAGCCATGTCTGAAATAGGTTTGTTACAGCATCTCTGATAAATCCAGGCCACCCGGTTTCATAACTTGAAGAAGAAAATTGGAGAAAATGAAAGATTGCGCTCTTTAAGGGAAGGTGGCGAGCAGTCGTGCAAGTTCATGAAGTTGTCACCTCACTATAAATTCAGAGACAGGGCTTGTCAGACGTAGAATGAACCGAGTTTCCCCCCCTGAAGTATTGTCTCTTCTCGCCACAACTCAGCCTTTGTCATGGAGTAGACATTCCTTCAAAGTTTCCCTGGCATGAGCCCGCTCTGTGTAATTGATTATGCAGATCTCTTTGCGTCTCCGAGCATGCGAGGGATTCACCAATTAATTTAGACTCTCTAAATAATGGCTGCGGGTCCATCTTGGGAAATGCAGCCAGCTGAAACAATAACGCTGGCAAGTGTGAAGGCGCATAAAAAGGGACGCCGATTTTTGCTAGGGAGGTTCATACAGGACACGCATCAAGCCCTGAGCTTCTTCAAGAAGAGCTTTTAAGATGTGTATTCAGTTGATCTACTTATTTATTTATTTATTGATTGAGAAGTGTACACATCTGTGATACGTTTGGCAACATGGCAATACGTTTTAAGTTGTACATATAGCAAGCTCTGAATGACAAAACCATTATTTTGTACAATGTCCTACTAAAAGATTCTGGAATTGAACCGGCCTGTTTACAGTGTTCCCTTAGCTTGATTACAGAGGCGGTGAAGAGCACTCATTGTAGGTGTAGATGTTTAGTAAAATGTAATGCTCTAACACAGCCCCTTATGAGGAATTCAAGCTGGTATTCAAACTGTGAGAGTCCCCAGTAGATACTGAAGGTCTTGGGTGAGGGGTAAAACTGCAAAAATATTTAAAGGACCTTATCGTATTTTATTTTCATACTTTGATGCTGTCTTATTATTCACATATAGTGATAATAAAAAGGTTTATTTTAATAATAATAATCAATATTAGTGCCACAAAGAAATGTAGCATTATGGAATTTAAGTTGCTTATGGACTCCTGGATGAGATATTTACAGAAATTTACACAGCTCCAGGGACTTGGAGGTTTTGCGTTCGATTCCCACTCCAGGTGAGGAGTTGGTGTGTTCTCCCTGTGTCTGTGTGGGTTTCCTCCGGGTGACTGTCTGTGAGGAGTTGGTGTGTTCTCCCTGTGTCTGCGTGGGTTTCCTCCGGGTGACTGTCTGTGAGGAGTTGGTGTGTTCTCCCTGTGTCTGCGTGGGTTTCCTCCGGGTGCTCGGGTTTCCTCCCACAGTCCAAAAACACACGTTGGTAGGGGAATTGGTGACTCAAAGGTGTCCGTAGGTGTGAGTGTGTGAGTGAATGTGTGAGTGTGTGTGTTGCCCTGTGAAGAACTGGCGCCCCCTTCAGGGTGTATTCCCGCCTTGCAGCCAAAGCGTTTACAGATAATGAATGAATTAATAAATTAATGAATAAAATGTATTTATTCATAGGCTTTTAATAATACACAGAGTGTTTTACAAACACTGGTGGTTTACCTAGTGACAAGTTGGTTTTAGTTAAGTTGGGGTGTCTCAAAAACTGCCAGTGAAGACATTTTGAGGAAAAATTTGAATATGTTCCTGCTAACTTCGCTATGCTAACGGCCAATGCTAAGCATGAAACAGAGGAATACATAGTCAGATGGAACAGTGAAGTGATGGAAACACTTCCATCCAAACTCTTTGGGGCATGAATCATCCAACATCAGTAACTGACCTCACCAATACTTTCATGACTGAATGCCCTCAAATCCTCAAAGAAAATGGTCTAACGTCTAGTCTTAAGACTTCCCAGAAGAGTTGAATACGGATTGTATAATGACTTATTTACTATTATGTGTTTATCTGCACTAATGCATAACTTCCCATCATCCTCTTCTTAAAAAAAACCTGGTGTACTTAAGTGTCCAAGTCTGCGTTCCCATGAGCAAAATACATTATTAAAAAATAATAATAATTTACCAAATAATTCACCGATAACAGTGACAGACATTAACTGATCATGTGCTGTCCCTAATCTTCCCAAAAACCTAAAGCAAATAAAGGTCTTAAGAGTGGGATATAACAAAGAAGACTAGTCATTCTCAAAATGACAAAAGTGATCATTACGCTGGCTTAAAGTGCTTTGCTAATTTAATGAGCAGAGCTCAAGTAGTAGCTTCAAAGTCAATTAGGTTTTTCTATTAGGATAAACAGAAATTTTCTGTAGAGGACGGTGGTGTAATTTCAGCATTGTATTCAACCAAATTTCCCCTGTGAGTCATCAGAACGACATGTCTGTTGGGAGGAATCTGCTGTTGTCAACAATATTCAAAACCTAGACATTTCCACTGCAACAGTCTGGTGCCCAAGGCTCAATGTATGTGTGTGTTTGTGTTTGTGTTTGTGTGTTTGGGTGAGGGAGGTAGCATGACTGAGGGATTCAGCCATGAGGATAATGAATGTGGACACTAAAGGGCCCTATTTTAAGCCACATTAAGGACATCTACCAGTGCAGTAATGCTTCATTTTTTCCCCTTTTTCTCCACAAAGTCACAGATGTTACCAGTAATAACAAAAGTGCATTTAATATGATTATATATGATCAAGGCTTATTTAAAATTAATGTGTTAGTAACTGTTGACACAGTAAATTATCGACTGCACTCACTGTCTAATAAGTATTCCTAGTTTGACCCATTTGAACCATCCACAGGGGTCAAGTTTAAAGCCCAGCTGCTGGGGCCACACTGGCAACATGATCTCTACATTAGCATATGCTACTAAAAGAAGCAACTCACATGCCTGTAACATTTCTACATTATGATTAGTATATTTCACTAAACAAGCTCCTGTCCATTGGAGGCGCTGTTTGCTAAATCAAACTCAGAAACCGGGTGTAAAGTGTTGTGGGAGAAGGTTCCTGGCATATTGCTTACACATGTGGGAGTATAGACATTGGCTTATAGTTAGGGTAAGAGCTATAGTTAGGGTTTATTTCATGTTTAGTGTAATGCTCATGTTTATTTTTAGAGTTAGTGTTCAGTAATAGCAAGTTACCCTTAGGGCTAGGTGCAGGTTTAAGGCTGTTTTTTGTGCTGATTAGAAGTCAGTTTCACTTGTAAATCAGCAAAGAGTGGGTTAAATTTACACTTTACATATGCACACATTGTATGATTGACAACTCTATTTCAAACACATTGAACAAAAGCTGGTAATGGTAGTTTAAAAAATATGCACAAATTCATGTTGAAACCAGGTTGTCGAATAAATCAATGAGCAGCAAACTAACAAAAGCAATATGAGGAAATGGATAGCTCTGATTACTTTTTATCATGTCACACTTGATTCAGAAAATATACGTCATAGTGTATATTATTTCCATGTTTGTATATTCACACTTAGAAGAAGAAATGTTATACTAGTAAATTTGGTGGCGCAACAGGTAGTGTTGCTGTTACACAAGTCCTGGGTTTAAGGGTTCGAGCCCTGCTTTGGGCAACTCTCAACGTCGCTGTGTCTGTGTGTGTTTCCGCTCACAATCCAAAAAACACATGTTGCTAGGTGGATTTGGCAACTCAAAATAGTCTGTAGCTGTGAAAGAGTGTAGTGCCTTGTGATGGATTGATGCCCAATCCAGGGCGTGTTCCTGCCTAGCGTCCTGTAATTGCAGATAGGCTCTGGACCCGCTACAACTCTAAGTTGAGTAAGTGGTAATGGACAATTAATGAATTAATTAATTGTATGGGCTTGTCTTCCTGCAAGAAAATAATCCTTTACACTTCTGCTAATTATTTGTCATTTCTTGACATTGAGATGAATAGGAAGTGCTTGATTATTTTCCATGTTATTACTCAGTGGCATTACTTACTACAGAATTATATCTTTCTTAATCAACTTAAACAGTGGTGTGACTTCACTGTAGATCATTGTCCATAAAGCTATAGTACAACTATATTAACTTTTCATAACTCACCTAAACCCTTGACTGTCAATGAAGGAACCCTCACTCCAGGTGTGTGTTTTTGCTCACTGCCCCAGTGCACTAGTAAGTTTTTTGTGTATGGCAATAAAAGTGGAAGGAAATTTGACCAATGGCTCTTATTGGCGTAGCCTGTTGTGAATACCTGAGCAGGTACTCACAAGGACTTGAGCCCTTATCTTCTAAATATGAGCTATTACCTGCTTTACTACACCTATCACTACTATGACAGGTGGTAAGACTGTGACCAAAATATTGTAATCAAATGGCTGAAATGTGAAAATCCAGATATATATCAAGATCAAGCCAAAGACACTTCATTGTCACATCTTCACTGTAACTTGAGATAACGGATGACCACATGGAGTGACAGCGAGCCTGGCCACTAGTCTGCTTAGAGATTCTAGTAGCGGCTAGAACGTCTGAAGGACAAACACTGCTGAGGGGCAGATCAGCACATACAAGCTTTTTGACATGGGAGCGAGGGGACGATGTAAGACTCCTGCAGTCTGCCAATTGGCCCCTGCACCCCACAGGAAAGAGTGCTTTCCATGTACTCTTTTTTCCATGAGGGCTTTGAATAGATCACCCCCCTCCCCTTGCCCCTTACCCACAAGCCCCATTACATCTCACTGAGCTTTAAAGCTCCCAAAGCACCTAGGTCTTCATTATGGCCGCTGTATGTGGGACACCTTCAGGTCACTCCTGAGGAGGAGCTCTTTCTTTTACTTTTTTTTTTTTTTGTATTCCTTCTTTTTTCATTTTTTTCCATGTGGCCTTCGCAAGCCATGCCAGAAGCATCCCGAGCCAAGGGAGAGCAATCTGCTAAGCAAGAGATCAGTGATTTTTAATGAAGTAGATGGTATACGGAGGTAAAAAAAAAAGAAAGAAAGAATGAAAGAAGAAAAAATGGGGTAGTTTGGACCAAGAGCAGAAGGGACAGGCACTGTATATATTTATATATTTTTTGGGCAGGAGGAGGTTGATGCGACACTTGGCCAAAGCCAGACACATTAATATGAGGAGAGCTGGTCCCTGCCACTCTCCATCGCTGGGATTGATTAATATTCTCCATCTCGCAGCACTGATGTGAACACAAGAGGGAAATTGGCAGGCCAACAGGACTTCCCGTTTGATGAAGTCCAGGATCCTCAGAGTGTAACATGACATCCCACTGATGTGGACATTTCAGTTGGTGCATTGCAATGGAAAGGGTGGGGGGAGGGGTGCGAGGAACAAGAGGTTCAAGCAAATTTCAGCCTTTGGGCAAAAGGCTCAGGACTAGTGCTGCATTCCCGATAAACGGGAACTCAAGACCTTCCAAAACTCAGAGCTTCCTACAGATGTCTTCAGTTGTTTGATGTTCCCAAGCGACAGACATTTACTTTTCTGAGAAAACGTAACTTTTCTTGAGATGTTGGAACACTGCGGTGAGGAACTGATTGTATTCAGCCACTAAAGATGGACAATGAGTTTTGCTATTTTGAAGTGATATCATGGAAATGGTACTCCTAGAATCTAAGGTCTAAGGAAGTACATATGTATTGGTATGGTATTCCTCAACCGCCTTATTCTATTCATGGTCGCAGTACATCCAGAGCCCATCGAGAATCACTAGGAATACAGCCTGGAACTGACACCGGTCCATCACAGCGTGTTACACCAAATTTGTGGACCTCCATCTTTCTTTTACCAACACTGTTTGGTAAAACCAGTTGCCCTTTCTACTGTGTGAACATTTTATAATGAAAAGGCCAACAGAAATAATCATAGATTACTTGGAATGACTTAACCAGGACTCCAGAGGCAAATCTGTGGGCTGTTACTATCAGCTATCACTATCTGGTATGAGGGATATTGCCAAAAACTTGTGACCTACTGGTCATGGCATTGCTGCTATTCAAACTCGCAGTCTCCCAGGGATAGGGCAAAACCATAGATAGTTGTGCCTGTGGGGAACTCACCATGAGTCATTCACTGTTTAAATATATCACAGTAATACAGACTAAACTGTTAAATCTGAACACACAACACCCCTCAGTGTAAAGCCATTCCCAGAAATGCAGTAGCTTCAGAAAGACAATCTCCCAACTAATGCCCTTCATTAAGAAGACATGGTGGAGGGGCAGGTATCCATGAGAGTTTGGCCTTATACTTAAGTTCATTTCAATATTTAAAATATCAGATAACAGCACTGGCTGGAATATACCTTCTTTATGAAGAGAAACCTAAATACTATGTTGTTTATATTATTTAAAACTGCATTTCTGATGTTTATGTGTTTTTAAGAGAAGTGACAGTTGAGAACTGGTTGTCATATTCATCATGGAAGCACTGGTTAAGTACAAATATTTGGAGTAATAAATGAAAGTATAAAATAATCCAGTCGTTTTAATTATCACCACATATTCTTTATATCACTCAGACCCTACTGAAGTCATCAGCTGCCCTGCACCTTGTCTGAACACTGGATGATGGATGGACCAACAGAAACTGCTTAGAATGAAGTCTAGCTACATTAAAACACTTTTAAGTCAGGAGCTTGTTTGCTTTCCTTGTAGAGTTACCACTTCCACTTCTGAGATAAGGATTTGTTACCACAGCAATGTGCCACATAATTCATAGCTCAATATTCGTTGAATCGCTCATACTCAAGGCACAATGAAATATTGGCCCTTAGCTCCACTTGAAATTAATTTCGGATCCCTTTCCACTATTTTCAGCCTTGCTTTGGCATTGCCTTCTTTCATAAACTACAAGCAGAAGACAAAATAATTGAAATGCCAAGCAATAGGGCCTCACATGGCCATAGCAGCAATAAGAAATTGGGCTTCAGAACAGTCTCATTCCTTCATGGAATGCTATTATACATGTTTGGGCTTATTTCTGGTTGGAAATTGGACCATTCTTCAAGAAGAACAGACCCAATGTCGTGGAACAGTTCAGCGCAGACAACTTGGATTGAAGACTTCTTTTTTGGCTTCCTCAAAAGAAAACTCCATTTCCACATTGAGGAAGGCACAAAAGCTCATTGGAGCACAACGCCTCATCCCACTCCACTGTTTTTTTTTTTTTTTTATCCGTGTCAGTGTGTTTAAATACCAGCCCAGGCATTGCAATCAACTTTGCACAGCTAATTATGCACAGCTTTTTGTTTAAGATTGGGCCAGAGTGGCTTAATTTGTTTTCTGCTGTATTTTTAAGCCCGATTTATGTTTGCCTGTAAGCAATCTTCAGCTGATTCCGCCTGGTTAAAATACCCATACATTTTTACTTGATGTGATTTCAGAGTACATTGTCAGTGTGGGACACATATCAAAAACAGAAATGATTCTTTTATATCTTTCTTTTGTCGATTTTTCATGACCATTATCCATCGTGTTTTACATCAGTCATTTTTAATGTGAATAAAGACGCTATCTATAACATTCAAATGACCTTGGTTCTGATTTGCTGCTTTGATTTCAGAAAGCAAACATTCCTTATAACTTCAATGGGCGGGGCTAAACTGTTAGACCTCCAGAGGAATACATGGACATTAAGGGTGGCTATTTCTCCACATTAAAACCCATCTTAGTTTCCATTTATCAGTATTCCTCTGTGCAGTTCAGCTCTCTCTCTTCGCCAATCGCATTGGGTAAAAAAATAAAACATATAAATAAAAAATCACATATCTAAACAGTATTTAAGTGTCAATAATTCTTTGTGTGCAAAACTGCATGTAGAACACAACACATTTCCATTTCGCGACAGATATTTCCCTCAGTGTAAAAGTTAGCTTAGCGGTTAGCTTCCTTTTCTCTGAGGGGAGAATCTACCGCCATTTTAATCCTTACATGTAGAGTACGGATACTAACACAGGACAAAAGTAATCTCATTGTGAACCTCTCAAAACCACTGAATGTGGTAGCAACTGTCACAAGCAGGGGAGGTGGCCTAAGTTAGGGGGCGCTAATAATCTTAGCAGTATTGGCACCTACTTAAACAAAAGTGTTTTTATCTAAAAACATATTTTCTTTCAAAGTCAAGCAAGTCTTGGACATTAATCTACACATATTTGACTCCTGAAAATGTTGATTTGAGTGAGTAAAGTACTTCTATTTATATACAGTTAGCTAAGATTTACAATATTGTAATTAAAGTGGCCGGAAGTTGGGGTAATTACGCTAAGGAGATTATGGACCACAGAAGAAATGATACACTTACATACAACAGTAAAATCCTTAGTTAATAAAAATCTATAAATTAACAGAGTACAATTGTATTTTTTATTCTATGGACCTTTTGAAGAGGTTTGTTTTGTTTGGTTCTTTTTTTCTCAAACCTCTGCACTTGCTGGACATTAAAATTTAGCACAGCTGGTCTCTGTTTAGTCCTGCTGTTTCATAACTGGCCTCATGCTGCTTCACAAAACTATTAATTAAAGCATTGCCTTTTAGATCAGACTGTTTGGCTGTAGAATTCGCTGGCTAAAGTTGCGGCGAAGCTTCGAAATATGATGATGGCCCGCTTATTTATTGGGTACACTCATTGTTTTTGCCCTCTGTAGCTTCCCATCAATCCAGATAGGAAATGTGCCAATTTCAATCCTCCGAAATGGATTCCATTTGCACCAAATTGTCTGTACGTTATGTGCTTTGCTCTCTAGTAAAAGGCACGGACTGAGTTTTTCATCTTCTTGAATTTTGATGAAAGTACCTTTGTAACAGTATCTAAGCCAAGCATCAGATGAAATGCTGAAGTAATAGCAACAAGAATGCTGAAGGCATTTCATAAACAAAAATCTATTTGAATCTTGTTTCAGCTAAATCCGGTTAGTTCACAGATTTACTAAAGCGTGTGCCCTGGAAAAAAAAGAGAGCCGCAAACATTGTATACGGTCTGCGAAAGCTCCTAAAAGGCACTCCATCTTAAATCCCAACAAAATATTCTTCCACTGCAGCTGAGCAAATAATTTGCTTTCAATTATTGAGCCCTGGGGTGATTTAATGAAGACATTTGTCCCACTTTTGTGGCATACTGTAGACTCTCTACGACTACATAGGAATCCAAGAACATTTAAGGATGTTTCCACAGGATAAAATTAAACACACATATCTAAGCGCCTCCAGGTTTCTACATTTTCCTACAATATTTTTTTCATTCAAGTCAAACAAAATTTAAAACTGGGTAGAACATCCTGTAATATGTGCTTTGAGAGAATGTCTGCATTACCACCTGCTAATGACCCTGAAAACACCTGAGACCTAACTGTTTTTCTTTTGGTTTTGAAAAAAAAATAAATAAAAAATAAGCACAGCTAGTGGCGAAACCGAAGAGTGCTGCAGGTAGGATTTTTTTTTACACAGAATAAAAGAGATATACAGCAGGAACATAATCATATAAACAGTCTCACCAAGCATACAGTTGCTGTCAGAACTAAACATTTAATCTCCAAAATAGTAACTTTTCAGGGGAATAAAAAAAGTAAATTCTTAACTCGTAATGAACGGTAATACACATTATGAACACACCCTGGAGGGGGCGCCAGTGGGTCACAGGGCGACACACACTCACACATGGACACTTTTTTGAGTCGCCAATCCACCTACCAATGTGTGTTTTTGGACGGTGGTAGGAAACCAAAGCACCTGGAGGAAACCTACGCGGACATGAGGAGAACACACCAAAGTACTAACAGCCAGTCTCCCTGAGCGGGATTGAACCCACAACCTCCAGGTCCCTGGAGCTGTGACTGTGACACTAGCTGCTGCACCGCTGTGCTGCCAGATGGTAATACATGTGCACAATAAATATCTGATGAGAGCAATACTTCATTGTAAGTGTTGGACTGAGAATGGTCAAAAGTTGACCTCTGATACACAGCTAGTGGATGATTCACACAAAATGTGTGATATATAGTTTTTATAAGGTCTTGTTCAAATCTGGTCGCAGCAAGACAAATTGTCAGCAGCCTGAAAGATAAAAAGACACGTTCCAAATTGGATTCAAGTAATATTTTTAGGTAATTTCAGATTTGTTCAAATTTGATCACTGAACATCAAATTAATTTGATCAGTCATATTGGTTTTTCCCCAGTCCTTGCCTTTTATCCTCAGTGTACTTGCATCTATGCCGTTACTATATCAACAAATGTGGCTATACAAGGAAACGCATACAAATCAAGTTTGGTTACTTTGAACTAACACAGTGTGTTAAAAACTTAAATGAACACTGCTGTGTCTGATCCACTCATGCCAGCACAACACAAACTTATCAGCCTGTGTACTGTAAGTGATTCACCACTCAAACAATATGTGATTATATTACAGCGGTCCTTTTTCCATTGATGGACGGTAGATGGAGGCTGATATATTGTGCAGCAACAGATGTGCGGCCTACAGTCAGTAACTGTCTTTTTTTCAAAAAAACATCTACAGTTAGATGCTTTTGATAAAATGGCAGATGAATATGAATATTTCATGTGTTGTTCCTGTTTGTAGTTATGATGTATATTCCTTTTTGGGCTGCAAAGGACATCAGTTATTTTAACTCTCCACCACTGTAGAGCACTTTCCTTTCTCCTAAATGCACCAGGTCACTGATGTGAATTTACTGACCTGGATTGTTAAAAACTGCATCACATCTCTCTGTAAAAGAACCTATCTGTGTGGTTGCTTCAAACCAACTTCAGATAATATAAGAATATAGTTTGTTGTGTATTGTCATGACAGCAGTCTATGCTTGTAGAAGTTGGAAGAGTGTAGCGAATTATAGCAAAGAGCCTAGACACTTTTCAGTAATGCATCATGGGATTAACCAGGTAGGATTATAATGTGTGCTGAAAAATGCCTTCGATGTTTGCCTTAACACCAGCCCAGTGAAGTGTTTTTGGGGCTGGAGGGAGATGAGGGAGAAAGAAGAGAAGGAAATATAGACCCCTTCTACATGAAGATCAATGCAAAATATACGCAGGTGTTTGGCCAAGGAAGAGAGCCATGCTAACTGCCCTTACATCATTCTGAGAAATAGAGGTCTAGAGACTACTTTCATTTCTATATTATTCTATATAAAAAGTTTTGTTATTTTAGTAGTAAAATTAGCAATGTTCTTGGTCCTCGTGTATATACAGCTTGCTACACTCCGTCTATCAGTGGCTGATAAGTATCTAAATGTATGACTTCCTAATTGTGATATTACAACAAATTTAATGTAAAAAGTGCAACAAATAAAACGGAACATTGATAACGAACAATTTGAGCAATCACACGATTCTCCTGGGATAAATAATCAAACAAGACCAGTCTTTAAGCACAAAACATCTAGTGTTTCTGAGTCAAACAAGTGATTACAACATGTAAATAAGCAATAATTATTGTAGTTACCATCAGAATGTATTTATTTAAATGAAAATTGCCCTTTACTGCAGGTGTAAAGCTTGGTGCATACAGTAGATTTAAAAAGAACCATTAGACCAGCTTTCCTCACCTTGATTCTGACTAAATAAACAAACTTTCTATCAAAAACGGAACATTGATAAATATCCCCAATACAATGAAAAGCAAATTGCGACGACAGGCCCTGAACTTGGCAGGTGTTTGCACGGTGACAGATTGCCAATCCATCAAAAGCAGTGATATAGCACAGCCCTTTAACCATATTTTTCGAGTAAATAATCTTGTACTTGGCTACTTTAGGGCCATAGTGAGAGATTTAAGTAGAACTAATTGCTAGATACTGCACAGAATGAATACAATTCTCCTCAGTTTTTGCCTTAAAGTAGGGGGTGGCTTTTGCCAAATTAGAAACTAAAAATGTAATCTGGGTAATTACGAATTTAAATACTTTATCTACCTCTGGCTTTTACCATTCCAGATTATGACTCTGAAAATAAACATTCATATTTAGCATAATTTTAATAAACATTTTTGTAATGTTAACCAAGTTATTTAAAGATATTTTTTTTACTGTATTTCAGATATAATAAAAGTATTTGAGTAATATCAGAGCTAAAACACACACTATTTCAGTAATGCCTTTTCATTCATTCATTCATTGTCTGTAACCGCTTTATCCAGTTCAGGTTTGCGATGGGTCCGGAGCCTACCCGGAATCATAGGGCACAGGGAACAACACACCCTTGAGGGGGCACCAGTCCTTCACAGTGTGACACACTCACACCTAAGGACACTTTTGAGTCACCAATCCACCTACCAATGTGTGTTTTTGGATTGTGGGAGGAAACCCATGCAAACACAGGGAGAACACATCAAACTCCTCACAGACAACCCCACTCACTATAAAACCCATGGTGCTAAAATTTCTTCTCCGAGTTAAATTGGGAGTCTTTAATGAAGTATAGTGTGGATAAAATTACTAAGTCAAAGTTTGGTAGAATACTTGTGCTGGAGGCAATGCTTATATTTGAGACTGTGAAAAACTGAATGCAGGGGATGGGGTGGTTCTTTTGCACATTGTTGATTTGCATCCAAAATGACCAATGAAAGCAAATCCAATCATTTATGCTGAAAAATCAAATATTCCTTACCAGTGCGATCAGTGCAGCTTTATAGTTCAAAAGAGAGGCAGTGTCCATTACACTTACATACTCCACCCTATTTGAACCATATCTTACCAAGGAGCTAGTTCAACAACAGAGGTCTTCACACTTTCAGAAAGGAGACAATAGGTTTATATAGGGCAACAAGGGGCCATGCATTCACAGCAAGAACAACAAAGTCCAAGTGCAACTTCCAGAAGAGCTCACAGAAGTCAAAAGGACAAAGAATTCATCATCTCTTCACATGGAAGCCAACACATTTAGCCAGTGGTGTAGTCACACGGCTTTGTTGTGCGTTGGAGTGACATGGAGGAACAAGCTCATCCTCTGGAGATCAAAGCTCCAGGCTGTGGTCTGTTTCCCTCAGATCAATCACGTTCACTTGATGTCTTGGTGGCCTCATCGCAGTTGAGTGCACATAAGTGCTGCCTGATTGTGGTTCAAGATGTGGCTTGTCGCACCTTCAACCAAGGGGAAGTGTGCTCTATTCCTGTTGTTGCTCTTGTGTTACAATCCTACATGAACGTGAACCATGACTAGAGACTCACCAACGATGGGATTCTGGGCCACGGCCAAATTCTGATATTATACTTATCCCCCAATGCCAATATGAATATAAACAAAACTGTAAAATACAGACAACGGGTGTATCTGGGACAGTAATATAAAGAAAAGTAACTTGTATTTGTATAGCTGTGATTTATATATGCAATAAAATAAAAATGTTATGCTCTTCCAGGGTGTGCTAAATGCTTACATCGGGAACATCTCTCCGATTCTGATTATATATTCCCTAACCATTTTCTGCCAAAGGTAGGGGTGTATAATCTTTTTATAGCCAATTCTCATTCCTTTCTAATTCAAATAGCAACACAGAAAAATGGTGCATATCACAGATGCACTCCAAAAATCTTGTGGACAGCTTTCCCAGAAGATCGGATGCTGTTATAACTGCCAGATGGATCTCAATCCATATTTATGTTCATCGGTTTAGGATTAGACATCCAGCCAGCCCATTTAGGTATGATGGTCAGGTGTCCACATACTTTAGGTAACATAGCACAAATTCACTTTTCCAGTCTAAAGCACTTTAGACCTGCCCAGTGAAGTTAAAGAAACTGACAGCTTACTGAAGCGCAGAGTGAAGGCCGAGTATAGGGCATCCAATGAGATTGGAGGTCATTTACAAATATTAGTCTTAGCCTTCCAACATCTTGACTGCCCCAGAATCATGCTGGATTTTTTTTAGCGATGGCATCCAGGTATGTTTCATGCGTACACACTAATCTTTCAGAAAAAACGGTTTGACATAATAGATTAAGTAGGAGTATGAGCCTAATTTCAGCCCAAGCTGACCGAGTGACACGGCCAGACGAAGTACATCATGAAACAGTAACATCTGTTCATGGACTTGCATCTCCCTCAACCATGACAGCCAACTAATCCATGCTCATAAACTAGGCCAACACTTCTAGAGAGTGCGTACTGACATTGCCATTTTGTTCACATTTGCTGTAGTGATAGCTTCTACTCTTCTGGCCTTTTGTTGGAATCTCTGTGGGAATTCGATGGCAAACATCCTTAAGACCATCTGTGAGGTCAGTTGCTAATGTTGGATGAACACTGTAGAGGTATTAGATGGGCCCCGCATCACTTCATAGAACCAGCATCCAAGTCTTCACAGACCAATGCTGTGGAGGGTGATTGATACATCACTAGCCAATGCTTGGCATTGAGCATCTTGACACACAGCAAAGTGCTTCTCCAGAGCATCCACTTTCATTAGATGCCTTACTCTGGGGATTGTTCAAACAGTGCACGCAACTGAGCATCTGTGACTACATCTGAGACATGCCTTTTTCATGAAGCATCCATTACAGGTTATGAAAAGTACATTTTACATGTGTCCATTCACTTAACCCTGTTACTTGGACATATTATTCACAAATCAGGTTTAACATGACGTTGCATCATCCAAAATTCATTTAGAAACAAGAGCTCCCTCATAATTCTCTTTTTATTTATAGTAGTACTGATTCATGAAGTTACTTCAAATGTACAACCCTGTTAACCACATTATAAATTGGAAATATATATATATAACAATATACATATATATATATATATCATTAGTGACCTTAACCTCCTCATACTCTACCAAGCTAGTCACCCACATTTTTGTAAATTTGCTAATTCTGTGCCAGAATCTAAGCCTGGCCATTTTCAGTAGTGTTTCTCATGTAAACCACTGTTTTCAATACTGAAACAAAAACATTGTTAATTGATACGTACATCTGTAGTTAAATTGTGCCTCAAACATGGAATCAATCTTTTTAAAGAGAATTCCAATATGCGCATGCGCACTGTTAAACGATTTAATACCTAAATGCTGTCTTAGGATTTTAATACATTTTAATCCATTAAAATGCAGACCCAACGCATGCTTTTGTCCACAGAAATTACAGGACAGCTGTATGGTTCACAGTGAATTTCGTATTTTCTCTTTTACACACTAACTACAAGAGACTTGAGTGTATTTATCACAATTCATATATATATATATATATATATACCTCACACACTAATCATACTATGCATCATTCAAAACCAATCTAAAAGAATTCATATTCCACAGTTTGGATACAAAACAGTGTAGCTTATTTGAATTTGGGCGGTAAAAATAATTCTAAAAAATCATACTTACAATATATGGGCAAGTCACGGAATATTAAACATAAATCTATAAAACACACGGATAATCCTAAACATGCTTTCCACACACATTTAAAAAAAGAAGAGGTTAGCTGCTGGGTGACAAATCTGGGGCGTATTTCCCAAAGCAAGATTTCTCCATTTAGTCGGATAACTTAAGTCGTGACAAAGCTTCTCTGTCCTTTTTGCACCGACTTGAGTTTGTGTTTACGTTATCTGGCTAAAACGAGTACTCCTGCTTTGGGAAATAGCTGGAAAATGTCCGTCAACTTCACCAAAGTGTTCCTCTGTTTAGGCAGGTAACGTAAGTCAAGCTGTCCAAAACGAGCACTGTCCAAGAACAAAAATATCCTTCCTTTAAATTAGCCTCGAATTCAGGTTGAAATAGTCTAATTAAAACGAGAAAATCTTCTTGACTCGGATCGCCTCAGCTACAGTTTGCAAATGAACTCGAGGCGAAGACGTTGAAAACGGCGGGAAAAGTGCTTCTTACCGCTCTGAACAGTCCAAAAACTGACAGGGCACAAAGAAGAAAAACTTGAGTCGAAGACGCCCTTGTAAAGAAATTGTAGGCGACCAAAAACGTTTATAAAAATCCAGGTTTAAATGTCCTAGGAGAAAGCGTCAGGCGCGGGATCCACACACACACAACAACAACAACAAAAAAAACCGTCACCAACGGTTTTATGCTTAAGCTCGGTATAGTCCGTGTGGGCTCGGAGCGGCTCGAGCGTCCTGGTCGCCTGCTTTGATTTCCAATACAAACGAGGAGCGTGTGCTAACGCGCTAAAACGGAGAGAGAGGGTAAAAGAGGGGAAATAAGGGGGAGTGAAAGTGGCGAGGGACACGCAGCAGGAGAGACGTCCATACGTGCTTTATCTTAGTGGCAGTGACGTGATATTGCAGCTCCAGTGCTGAGGCTCGGAGAGAGAGAGAGAGAGAGAGAGAGAGAGAGAGAGAGAGAGAGAGAGACTCCCATCTCCCTCTCCACACTCGCTGCTCGAGCTCTGCTGCTGCCCTGCTTCACCATCTCTACAGGGAAGACGAAGAGAGCGCACCACGACTCTCACCGAAGACCCAGCGACATACCTTCACTGTCTTATTCACAGAATCCTTATTTTGTCGGTGTTTTCTGGTCTGTGAATTGGTTTTTTGCCCCTTTCTCTCTTGCTGCTCGTTCTCTCTCTCTCTTGGTGCTGAAGAACGGAGAAAGGGAGAAAAAGGAACGGGGAAAGAGGAGATGAACCACACAAGAGCGCAGCGCGGTTTCTCGACCGCTGACTGACTGACTGACGATCTTGTTGCGCCGGGGACTCGCTTCTTATTTGCATCGTGTCTGCGATGGGAAATACTGGCTTATACGGCGCCTTCGCATTTGGGCTTTTCTAAGAAAGGATGTGCTGCTCAAGCATGTGGGAAAAATAGCCATAGAGTCCGGGTGTGTAAGGTAAATCGCTGTTGATATTATTGTTGTTATTTGTTATTAGAATTAATAAGAAGCGGAGTGTTCGGATTCATCAAAGTTGATGCATCTCCGTCAGTGCCGCGAAGGCTGACTTGCACAGGTACTTCATTGTCTTTTTTTTGGGGGGGGGGTTCACGCAAACGCAGCTACGTCAGTTTTTCAGGCGAGTCGCGGGGTAACCGTGTGTTAAGGGAAACTTAAAGAGGGTCGTGTTTTAGGGGTGTTACTTTATTTATTTATTTGTGTATCCGTTTATTTATTTATTTTAGGAGGCTGGCAATGGAGAGGAGGTGGGAATTGTGGGGGGGAAAAATGACCCGAAAATGGAGTTTGGGCGCAGACTGTAGGTCTCCGAATTACGTTTGAGGTTGCTGATATTTTTAAGAGCCCTCGCTCTTTTATTTTTCTTAAAGCTAAGCCCGGCTGGCACGCACAGTTGTGGTTTTGTTCGAGCACACGGCTGAGGAGATAAAGCCGCGCTTGTAATCCGTTCATATTCGAAATGAAAGCGGCGGAACCGCAGCAGCTGCGCGGAGGGTCTCGTCCTAAACCAAGTGGCTCTGTTGAGGGGTTTATTTTCACTCCCTCTCTCTTCTGATTTCGCTTTTGGGGGCTGATATGGCACCTTAAAGTGGTGGCCTGGCGCATTGGAGCCCAGCAGAGAGAGAGAGAGAGAGAGAGATGTGTAAAGAGTGGTGCTGGGTTCGACTCTATGTTGGCAATGGTGAAGCTCAAGGCGCCCTTAACGGTGCTATGTGAACGCCTCTGCACACAGCTGCAATGCCTGCAGGATTAATGCAATCAGGACATCGAAGAGCACCCCCATCTCTCTCTCTCTCTCTCTCTCTCTCTCTCTCCACGCACGCACGCACTCACTTTCATAATCTTTTGCCATACGCTTTTGCAGTTTGTTTGTTTTTTTATAAAAAATCGACAAACCCACAAAATTGTAAATATTCTGGCAGCTGAACTTTCCGTTATTTCCAATATTTGTTTGAAAAAATGGGGCTGCCAAACATTACTCTGCCTCTCAAGCCTTTATTACACTTTATAAGCTGGAAATGACGATAAACAGCTAACAACGCGATGGCATTAGACACCATTTTGCCGCTTTCCTCTCTGTGCCAGAGGATTGAGATTATTTTTCTGCGTTTTTAGACGACCGTTAGAGTGGAACCGAGCCACTTTTTCCTCAGAATTTCAGTCACAGAAAGCAGACCGAGACTGTCCATGCAGAATGTGATGCGGACACTGCAGAACTGCGCCTCAGCCATTTCTCCTCACGTATAGCTTCACAGAATGCCTTTATTTCCCACGTAAACAATTCGTATTCGAATGCTACACGGGTTCGTTACATACAATGTCACCATTTGATTCTTCTGTTTTACTTCAGACGTACCCCGTTTTTACAAGAAGACCGTGTTTTACCCTACTTCTGTTCACACTTTGTATAAGCCTGATGCTAAGCTAACGTAAAAAAAAATACATAATATAATATACAGTCCTCAGGTCAAATACTTTTGTATTTAACGTTATTTTTTGAAGTCGTAACGGACATGCAGGTGTCCAAAGTTGTTCTACTCGATGTGTGAGGAACCACAAGGTGGCAATGTTTATCCGAAATGTGTTTTCCTCTCAGGAAAAAAAGGATTCGTCCATGATATAATGGCAAATTTGAAATGGCTAATCCAAAGTATTACTGAAATTTAGTCGTAACGGTTATAAATGTGTGTGAATCTGAAATATGAGTCTTTCTCACTTATTCTTTCATACCATCACCCCCACCATCTCTCTCTGACTCTCTCACACCCAAAGGTGGCATGTAATAATGTAGAAACCTTAGTATGTCTCTTCTTCTCTTGCAGGCCAAATGACATAGGATGAAGGCTATTCGTAATCTGTTGATTTATATATTTTCCACCTATCTCCTGGTTATGTTTGGATATACCGGTGCCCAAGATTTCTGGTGTTCCACACTGGTCAAGGGAGTTATTTATGGATCTTACTCTGTGAATGAGATGTTTCCCAAGAACTTCACAAATTGCACATGGACGTTGGAGAACCCAGATCCTACCAAATACAGCATCTACCTGAAACTGTACAAACGTGACCTAAGCTGCTCCCAGTTCTCGCTTTTGGTTTACCAGTTCGATCACTTTTCTCATGAGAAGATCAATGAGCTGCTCAAGAACAATGAATCTATCGTGTACCTGTGTGAGACAACAAACATCTATGTGTTTTTGCATTACGACAAAAACTTTGTCCAGCTCCGACGGGTGTTCCCCTACGACGACAACGGATTGGTGACAAAGAAGGCAGAGGAAGAGGAGAAGTCTGTGGTGGAGTTTGTGGTCTTGAACAAGGCAAGCCCAAGTCAGTTTGGATGTCAGGTGCTGTGTACATGGCTGGAGAACTGCTTGAAGGGAGAGAAAGGGACGGTGGAATCATGTGGAGTTGTGTACTCGAAATGTACTTGCCCGCAGCACTTGGGCGACGGGGAATCGGAGAGCGTGTTAATGCTCAACAATGTGGTGTTGCCTTTAAACCCCCATACTGAAGGGTGCCTGACGCCGCAGCTGCGTGCCGCGCATGCGTGCAACCTGAGTGCCGAAGTCAAACGGCCATCCAAGGAGGGTGAGTATGCCAAAGGCGTAACTTCCGCAGCTAGGCACTCTTAACACTGCCAAACAGGGTTTGGGATTTATATGTGTTTGGTGATGCCCCCTGGTACCCCTCCACCCTTCCCAACATTAGAAAGGGGCCATTAAAGCATTAATGCCAAGAATGACTTCACAGCACTCTAAACACACAGCACACTTGTGTTTTGTTGATGTTTTTGAGGCCAAAATTTTTTTGGTAAGGTTTTTTAATGAATACCTAGGTATTTGAAAAGACACAGAGTTTGTCCTTTGTTTTGATGGCATCACTCCAATGGACTCTTTGTTTTTAAGAGTTTAGCTTTAAGACACCGTGAATGAGCTTATAGTCCTGAAGATGTTTGACTGCTAAAGATTTTATTTGGGACATTGACCTTGAATTACTGGTAAAAAAAACAATGGTTTAAATATTGCAAAACATCATAGACATACATATGTTTTTTTATGGCACGTAGTTGGTTCATTTGAGATATGAATATGATGGGGATATGGTCTGCATGGACTCCAATTCGGCTGTAGGTTACATAATGGCTTAACAATCAAGCCCAAACAGTGGGCGTGGATTAAATGTATCCTCAGTATGGGTGGCATTTTAGCTTAACTCATTAAGAATGAAGTTATAACTTACATGTAGCCAGAAGGTCATGTTAACACCTTCACTCACTATGTAATGCAAATCCACAAACATACCTAGACTCCCATTTTGGCTGCCGATTATATGGCAATTCATAGTGAGGCTAACAGTAGAAAACACTTTGAAAACAATTGATCTTTCTTCAATTGAACTTTATCTTTCTATAGAGATCACACAATTACGCAACTATCCCTTTGCAATGCAAGGACACAGACTTTAGTCTGTCAGATCATTTGATAATATGATTTTCTCTTTGGTTGTGGTGGCGTTATGAAGATGGACAACTTACCACTTTAACGTACAACAAGCAAAAGGGCAGAGACGAACAGACGACAATAACTGCCCCTCCTTAGTTACCTACTGTGGCAAATTTCGGTAACTGACTTGGTAACTCCAATTTGCTTTGAAATGGGGAACACCCTGAAAATTCTCTCTCAGTTTGAGGGATTCCAGCATGGAGTGACCAACAGAACACAAATGAGCCTGAATGCATCTATTGTATTTGATAATGAAGAGCAGTTCAAGAGTGCTTCAAAACAGCAATGGCTCAGCATCTAACAGAAGGTGAAAACTCATGGGCAGGGGGGGGGGCTGACTGGGTGGGAACCGGCATTGACACAGTCGTTTCATTCCGTCACAGTGATTCAAAGATAATGAATCACTCATGCAAGGAAGAGAGATAGATTGAGTGGGATAGGGAGAGAAAGAGAGAGAGAGAGAGAGAGAGGAGGAGCGCTCTGTGGTGGAGCAACCCTCCTGTGGCATTCCGTTTCCACAAGCTGAAAATAATAGCCCCCTTGGGAACAAGTGCCAGCCTTGCTGATCAAATGCAACACTGTGCTTTAGACTTATGTGAGTTCAGTTGAGTTAAACAGGCTTTTGCTTTTTTCTTTCCTATCCCTCCTCTCTCAAACAAGGCTTTCCTTGCTCTCCGACCTGAAATGTGTCAGCATCAGTTGTGCCTGTGCTCGGCCCTCTTACTCTAGGCTTGTACATGTGTCATAATGGTTCTAAATACAAATCAAGCCTGCTGCTTTCAAACAGGATTGCAACTGGGATGTAAGGGTAGGCGATGTGATTCTAGTTTCACATTATTGTGATAAATTACATTATGGTATGGGGAAAATACGGAACACCTGTGTGTACTGAGAACATTTTAAACAACAACATTTACCTGGATGTCTGAACTTGACTAAATTAAATGTATGGTAACCGTAGGTTGTCTTAGTCTTTTTAAGTGTAACATAGTGATGTAATACTGTGATGTACATATTGTGAAAAGAGTATTGTGTATTATGCTACGGCTACACGTATGCCGCACTGCCTGCCCACATCCCAGTTATTCATAGCTAGGCTTAATTGTAGCACTAATTACTGTTGTGATTTGTCCTTTACCACTTGAAACATCTGTAAAATGATATTCTGTTATACATATCGTGCATTGTGATGTCATATAGGGGCCACATCATCCACGCTGAACTCTGACATGTGTGATATTAGATGACAGCCTGCAATCCCAAAATCACAGCCATGTCAATATCTAAATGACAAAAAACAGCAAGCATCCCTGCTGCTGTTCTTTATATGGCACAGTAGTCTGGCAGCAGCAATTACATAAAAACTCTCTGGCAGGAAGTTTCAGGGCATTTCTGCAATGTGACCTAAAAAAACGATATATATATAAACCCACAACCAGTCAACATTCATGTTTAGAAAAGCTTACCAGCACCAGCTTATTTTTTTTTCCCCCCCTGTGAAGATTCCACTCAGTGCGCCTATTTATAGTGCGACAGTTACAAATCCTATGTTTTTATTTCCCCTTCCTCAACTGGATATCCGGTGGATGCCTCTCAGGTTCAAAAGAGCCCTGTCCCTCCTGTTGCAATCAGAGTGTAACGGCTGCTCTCTCTTACGGGGGAATCAACAGTGTCACTGTAGAAAACAGCCCTGATAAGAGCAAAATAAAGGGCTTTCTTTGATATCCTCCCCCTCCCATGCCTGCTTTGTGTACAGCAACAGAGTATGGCCTTTGAATGAGGATGCTGAAAGGCTCCTGAAAATGCAATTTTTTTCTGGCTCACTGCTCTTTGCTCTATAATATCCTTCTAGCCGGCAAGAAAGGTTGATTAGACTTTATAATACCATCAGTGTTTGAAATTCAGCCTCACTGGGCATACACAAGTAAAGTGTTTTGAAATGTAAAAAACATATTATACTTGCATAATGGGTCATTATGATGGCGCTGCGCATTAAGACACACTCCAGCATGCATTAGTTGACTGCAGTATTACTACAACGCTTGTTTGTATTTACGACGCCATTGCAGCATTAACTGTAGGGTTTGCCTGTTTTTTGCGCATACACCTATAGTAAAGCTCTGGGAGGTTGATTTGGATTATTGTGATGACTCAGTTTGGTTCAGCCATTTCTGCCGTAGCTATAATTAGACCAACATATATTAGCTTCTAAAGCCTTATTCACGAAAAGCTGGAAGCAAGCCACCAACACACAGGTAGATAGAATGTGAGTTAATGATTGCCTGATTTTATTAAGCAATATGAATGCACAATGCGGCGACTGAAAGCCACACACTGTTCCATTCTATAAGAGATTAGAAAGGAATGAGTATTCGTATTGTTCGGCTGTGAATATTGCTCCAGAGTCCTAGACGTTTAGTCAGTATTCTTTGACTTTGTAAGCTTTCTAATCCCTCGGGCAGGTGTAGGTAGGGCTCAAATCAGAGTTTGGGAAACAGGTTTAGACAGAACATCACACATTTACAGTCTCGTGGACAGATGTACTAAGCCTCTTAGTACATCCGGCGCAAATATGACGCATTTGGCCAGAAAAAGCATGCATGTGCTGGACTGTCGTTTAAGCTAAAGGTTTAACACGCAGAGGTGTTAAAAACCTACATGTTTGGCTTGTGCAGAAAGGGGTTGAGATATCAGGAGTGCATGACTGATTACTTTTTCGGTTTGATTTACTAAAGTTTCAGCTGGCTGGTTTGCTTGATTGTGTGATTAGCATTTTAGAGATTTGTTTGAGTACATTTTTTTAACAGCAGCAGTGGTCCTGGTGGTTATGCCCTTGTATGTGCAACACACTGAATAAAGTGATTCTGATTCAGAATCAGAAGTAAGTACATGTCACACAGGTGCTGAAAAATACTAGACAACAGAAGAACACCATATCAACTTGACTCTTCCAGTCGTTTCCAGTTGACTCCTATGCCATTGACTATTATGTGCTATTGTTATCCCATAGTTCTGTCTTAGTAGTCAGAATATTATGTCCCTGCAGGATATTTTAATGGGAAAGAACTCAAACTCTTTGTCTGTAGTTCGTTTCTGGCTCCATTTTTCTCTATGATTTAAAAACTTAGTAGGTGGACCTCTTTGCAGTTTGCTTTATTAGCTGCAGTCTTAGGAAACCAAACGTCTGGCTCTCAGTCACTCTTCAGAAGTTCTTCACATGAAACTCCATTGTTGAAGCCAATGACTTTTCTTGGCTACATCAAGTCTAGAAAGACTGTTTGCTAAAAGACAAAGTGCCAAAATTACTTGTTGCTGCAGAGCTGTTTGAGCACAACAGTTTACCCAGTCTGTTCTCAGATGAGTTCCAAATGTCTCAGAAATATAGCGATCTTGGGCGATTGCCCATGTTTAGCACACATATAATTACAGTGAATTGTGCATTTGTAGTAATATATTATTCATTTTGATTTTAGTATTAACCCAAAATGCTACATTCGCAGTGGTCAGTTGAGATTGTTTCCCCCGCGTGTATTATTTTAAATAGCTTATGAATAGAATTATCATTACTATGTATAACATCCATTAACCTGTAGTAGATACAACCGTATACAATAGTTTGGACACTTCAGTTATTGATGTACTAATGGACATACACATTTAACATGGTTTAAGATGGTAATCCGTGTCTATTTTACAACATATAACCATATTCACTATGAACCTAACCTGTCATTGATTACATATCTGGAGGCTATGGCATTAACTTGTTTAAGCTCCACCCTAGTGTCATAATGTTACATTTTACTGTCCTTGATCACATGGAATTGTAGCTTGATGTGTGTCATCATGTCTTCTATTACTATAAATTAAAACTAATTTTTGGTAGCACTTCACAGCAATTATAAATATATACTTCCTAGGTTTTTCTAAATAATAAAGAGTCATTTAATGACTCTATTAGAGTTATTACCCCAGCAGACAATCTGCTGAAATAATATGGTATTAATGCTGTAAGATACTCATTAAAATACAAAACATGTTAATATATAGTAATATATAATTACCCGCTAATTAGCAATTTGTTAAATGCTACTGAAGTTGCTTTTATTGTGGAATTCACTCTGATCGTTTCTGAGAGTGTTTATTCAGAGTGTTTATTTTAGATTGCGTATTATTAGGAGAAAAATAATAAAACGTGACTATAGTGATTACATTTCTGTACATCCTGTTTTTCCTTATTTGGGCAGGCAGCGTTTAACGGTGGTTTTTCTTTTTTATTAAAACAACATTAAAATGTCTGAGCCAATGTAGCAACACACAACACCCCACGCTGTAGCTGTTGAAACAAAAAAACTTATATCTCTATATATATTGAAATTTTATAATTTTTTTTTTTTACACAGAAATTACAGTTGGTGTGTGTCATTACACACTACACAATAACAAACAGAAACGTCCGAAATCACATACAGAAATATTCTCTTGCCTTAATTTAAAACGTTGATTATTAAGAGTGGCTGTTTTTTTCTTATTGTAGGTCCAGTAGGTCTTACCACAGAAGGCCACTAGTGGATTCAGATTTTCTTCCAAATCCAGCAGAGAGGCACACCTAAGTCCACTTGTTTAATTAGTTGGTCTCAAACACTTGAATTGTTGTATGAAGTGTGCTTTTTCTTAGTTTGGATGAAGACCAGCTGCTACCCTGGTCTTTTGGAGATTAAGCATAGACCTCTGAGCTTTTCTTTCTTAAAATGTAAAGGTGCCAAAAGAGCCATTATAGAGCATTGTCAGGGGAGAACTGTTTAAGAACCATTTCTACATAAGGAGCAGTGTGGAGAACAGTGCTAAAGCTTAAAGTCCCTTCCCATAAAGTAAATATTCTATATTAATTAAAGTTTTTTTTTCTTCAACATTTGTACACCCATATCTTTAAGAATTTGCAATTAACGTAGCTCTACTTGCAATGCAACTTTCCTCACAATCATTTATTTGTGTGTTATTGTGTGGTTGCCGTGGCCATCTTGAGGGATTTGGCCAGACTACTGTTTCTTTTCTTTATCATCCCCACTTCAGGCGCCATGACACTTGATGTGATAGCTCAAAGTCGGCCGCTCTAAATTGTGTCTTTCAAATTAGTGACTAACAGAGCCCCGGCTGGAGAAGAAGAGCAACATCTTGAGGCATTGTCTCATTACAAGCCTCCCTACTTCCGTCTGCCCTTGGCCAGCAGCCTGCTCTTTTTCTCCTAATGTTTTTTTTTTCCATTTTTTTTTCCCCAACAAGAATTCTGCCCGACTACGCTAGAGGAACCAGCGACCGCTGTGTGATAGCACTAGCACGCTGGCGTGAGTGGTCCTCTTTGCATGAGCTCCAGAGGGCATCGCAGAATGGGACGATGGCTGATACTAATGAAGTAGGCTGCATTCCAGCTGTCAGGTCATTTCTGCTGAGTCACTTAGTCGCCTTGCCTAAGCACAGGGTTGTCTGCTTCACCGCAATTTAAAAAGGCAGGTGCCTTCTTCTCAGAGAACAGCTGCTATTTCTTGCCTTTTTTTGACATGCCCTAGCCTACTTGAAAGAGATGGAGGTCAAAATCAATTCACCGGACCATCATCTCTATTTTTGTGGTAGTTGACAATTTAGAAAAAAAAACACACCTCTATACAATTCCACACACTCACCTAGACCTACAGACAATGTCACACAGCCAATACACCTACATATGTGTTTTCGGACTATGGGAAGGAAAGGGAGCATCCAGAGGAAACCCACACAGACACAGGGAGAACACACCAAACTCCTCACAAATTGTGTGCTAAGGTAGGAATTGAACCCAGGACCCCAGGACACTGAAGCTGTGTGGTTGAGAGTTTTGTCAGAAATATTTATCTAGTCATTTATCCATGACAAGTTTAGATAAGCTACAACATCATGGCCCAGCTGTGGAGCTTACAGTTTATACTGGAAAATTAATGCTATGTTGCTATTTTAAACATGTTTTTATTGTACATAATTTATGCTGTTTGGGGATTTGCCAGATTAAACTCAAGCTGAAGTTGACAGACTACGTTGTATATCATGTTATATTTGCTTTTTCTTGGTTAAATCTCAGACAGCAGAGCCTGACTCCCCTTTACGTTGAATTGGCACGCTGCGTAGGGTCCTGCAAATTAACTAAGGCCCTGTCACCTCCCCTCATGAAGCTGGGGTTAGTGTATCATCAGAACATGAAACAAACTTATCCTTCAGCATATGAAAAGAGGAAAAAAGGCTCCACAAGACTGAGCTGCAGGAACAGCAGTGAACCTGTGAATGTTCTTCTCGAGGTTGAATTGTTAATAAATAAGTCTAGGCACACAGCTGCTCCCCATGACCTTAAAAGCATCGCAGAACCAAAGTATCATGAACCAAACTTTGAAGCAGAAAAGTGAACACATGCTGATGTTTTTATACTCTCTAGTATTCATATAAACTTCCACAAAAACACACAAGTGCACTCTAAAAGTTCCTTACTATTCCATTCCACCCAAAAAAAAAGGCATAGTTACCAAGTGCTTAGTTGAGTTCTTTGAAGATTCAGTTCCACCTTAAAAGGTTTTCGTTACACCTTAAACAGTGAAGCAGTTACAGGTGCCTGGACAAAACTACTGCACCATTTAAGGTGACACAATTAAAGCTGCAAGGTGGATAATAAGCAGTTACATTTTTCTATTCCACCTTAAGTGCTGGTTACAGAATGGCTAACAGAGTTCAGGTAGAAGGGGCCTTTATCAAAATTTGGCTTAGGGTCCCAGAAACATCTGGACCGGCTCTGTCTGACAGGGAGCCTCCTGTGACCTGCAGAAACTGCAGAAGTTGTGAGTCTTTGTGCGACAGCATTTGCTCTTCGACAGGAAGGAGGCTAAAATGGTGGCTACATGATTCAGCGTTTTATAGTTGAGATTAAAAGGATAGTTAAGATTAAAAGGTTCATCTCCGGAGACAAGGCTGCCAATGTCCTGGACTTAAAGAAGGCGCTGTTGCACAGTGTCACCGGCCAACAGAAAGTCCTTAGCACCGCGTCTTCGTTCGCATCATTCGGCCTTTTATTCCCTTTGGATCTCAATCAAGCCCCTGTGTAGTCGTGGTGCATTATGTTCGTCCCTATTGTTCCCTGCATTTCAGAAGCCATTTTAGTTCCCAGTTGGCGGATCGGAGAGGGCACCGGGATCCATCTTTCCTCTCGTCTTTTTCCAGAAATGTCAAATGTTATGGCTCTGCTAGAGGGATCCAACTGTAATCAGTACTAGTGCCCTTTTTCTTGGTAGAGATTGCTTCTAAATGCATGACTCAGACTTAAGGGAGAGGGCCAGTTTAAATGTATGCGCCACAATTATATTTGCAAATGGATTGCAAAACCTCTGTGGAAAATGAATTATCTGTGAAGAGCATATCAATGAAAGTCATGCACTAGATTCCATTTGTTTTTGCGAGGCTTGCAGGTTTTGCCCATCGACCATAGGCAAACAATCTGATATTTCAATGAATATTAAGTATCAGCTGTCCTTCTTTATCCTCAGCCACTTAAACACTCACAGTTTAAGGAGAATACGTCACATTCGACTGAACAGGTCTCAGAAGAGAACGCCTGACAATAGAACCTACTGCCTACTCCCTCCCTATTTCTATGTTCACTGTCCATTTTTTCAGCCCCACTGATCATACAGGAGCTCTTTATAGTTCTGGACTGTAGTCCATTTGTTGTTCTGCCTACATTGCTGTGCCCTTTCTTTTTTTTTCGTTTCCATGTTCAGGACCATGACAGAGCAGGTATGACTTGGGTACTGGATCATTCTCCGCACTGCAGTGGTGCACCACTGACGTGGTGGTGGTGTTAGTGTGTGTTGTTTTGGTATGAGTGTATCAGACACAGCAGTGCTGCTAGAGTTTTAAAATTCTGTCCACATTACATAGAAGACATATTGATATTTCAAGCTACAATGTCTGATATTTAAAAATCTAGTATCAGGTATTATTACATGTAAGAAACTCTTAATGACAAGTCCAAACATATTCTTCTTCTTATTATTATTATTATTATAATTATCATTATTATTAAGCCTCATTACACAGCCATTCAGCTTTGGCATCACAACATGGGCTGTGAAACTGGCAATGAAAATTACTTACATGAAATACCATTAAGCGACATTAACAATTAGGGAACTGTTATCAAAAAAAAAAAACTTATGAAATTCAGATGTTTTCTCACCATTTAATAGCTGTACTCTCTAATTGCACTCTGGAAACAGGTCTAATGTGTTTACGAAGCCCAGTTGTCATTAACCATGTAAAAAAAAAAGTCTCAGTCAAACAGGCTTGGCTTCCTCCCTCTAGAGACCTCCAAACACTGAAAAGCATGGGAATATATTTTGCTTGATTACTGCTTTATTCCTGCTGAATAGTTAGGTATTATTGACTTGTTTTGGATATTTCAGATTATTTAGGTAGGATTTTAAATTTAAAATCCTTTAAATTTGTGAGGTTGCTAACTGCATGAAAGTAAACGTAGACAGAAAGTGCTTCAAACAGTAAAAACTTGAAGAAATGGTCAACTTCTGTCACGTACAAACTGTTCCATGTTAAAGGACATGGAGCTTCTGAACATAAACAGACCAGAGAGAACTGCAGCTCCCCACAAATGTAGACGTTGCCTTTAAAGACAGAAAGGGCAAGAAAAAGATGAACAGAGAAACAAACAAACAATAAATCTTTCTTCAGGATTGGGCTGGTGTTGGGAGAAAAAAATTAAATAAAAAATTTGGATCCTCAGATTACAATTGGAGTTCTGAACTCACAAATATGTTACCCAGGCAAACATGAATGAGATAGATTAGCCAAGCACAGCCTTAAGCAGAAGTCTTGCATGGTAATTGGTGCTAGTGTGACCTAAAGTGTTTACAGAGTCAACGCAGGTCAAAATATGGCTGTTGATTATCAGCATAAATCTGTGGGCTCCACACAAAAGGTACAGTGTGAATTACACATGCCTTTAGGTAAATTAATAAATGTGCAAACAAACAACTAGTGCCTATATCTACATATATTAAAATAGATCGTTTGACCAGGGAATAGACAAATAGCTTTAGGTCCAGACATCCATCCATGATCATGTGCTTAATAAAATTCAATCATGGTTTTGTTTAAAAAAAAAAACAAAAAAACATTGTGGGGAATTTTAAGTTAATTTTCAAAAATGGCGAAAAATATGTAAATTTGTTGTTGTTGTTTTTTAATAAACTCTGTGGCACTGTCAGGTCGCTTTCCAACCACTGTTGTGTTTCAATCTCTCTAACCATCCAGGAGTTCCCAGGACTCTAGTTATGCCTCAGTGTTTTTGTTAAATATTTGCTTATGATGCTTTATGATTGTTCCTCTACATTTTTTCCCCCCCACATTCAAGCCTTGTTTGCGAGGCTGATACCCGTGCCTCTATCGCTGACATTCCCCAGAAATGTCTGCCAGTCTCATCTCAGCCTAGATTTCATGGGAGGTCCCCCGACTGGTTAATGGCCATATGGTTGTTTTACTCCCCTCGTCAAAATGGCCGCTGTCATTAGTCACAGGAAAATTGGTTGGTCTTGATTGGACTCAGCCTGGAAATGGTCGCAGAGTCTGCTTCCAAAAGGAAAGCTCAGCACACCAGCAGAATCAACAGAATTGGAAGTGAACGGAGGCCGATGAGGAGCCGTGGCTGATCCTGTGGGTGTTTTCGCTCATCTGTTGTTATTGGCGGTGTGACCGCAGTCCCACTACGAGCACACGAAGCTCTTTTTTTTTTCCCTCCAATTTTGCGGTTGATTTGAGCCTGCATCTTGAGCGTTCGTTGAGCCTTTAAGTCAACTTGCTGGCCCCTGAATAATTCAGCCTCAGCTGCTGAGCCACATGGTTCTTTTTAAGATTAAGCTTGGCAAAACTTCCTAAAATGTTTTATTTACTGTCCACCTTGACTGTATGAGTGGGGGAAAAAGGCATCCTAAAATTCATAACAGTGAAAAACTGCATATTTTTGGAGACACTGATTCGAAAGCGTGTTTTTTTGAAAGTCAATGTATATATATATATATATATATATATATATATATATATATATATATATATATATATATATATAATTTTATTTTATTGCTATTTCCTTTCCCCACAATTGAACCAGGTCAGTTATCTCATAGGAAGGATATAAATATGTGGATTTCAAATCTAGATCTCTAAAAGACATAAGCTTTAAATACTACTTAGATTACTTAGATTACAGTATGATGTTGAAGCTTGCTATAAATTCTGGGAGCTGATGTTCATTTGTCTAACAGTTTTTGTATAAATAATATAATGTAAAAGGTATCTATTCCAGAATTCCCTGCATTCTCTATAGCAATAGTAATATTACACTCTATAGCTATAGTAATTTTATTACACTGTATAATTCCAACAGTAAAAATGTACTGCAATGCACAAATATAGAGCTGCACAGCTTATTACTGAGTGTGTGCCTCTGGTTAAAGCTATATCACTGTATAGTTGTAGTCCTTGTCCCTGTGAAACCACAGCGTGAAATTATTTCACTGTTATATACTCTTAGAATGGCACAGTAAATTACAGTGAAAGTAATGCTCCTACTAGCCAGTAAATTACTGTAATTGATGGCTGTTTTGCCTGGGGGAAAAAATGAAGGACGGTCCCTTACTTTTGCCCAGTACTGTGGCCATATCTGAGAGCTCCGTGAGTGGTTTCCGTTTACCATTACAGTGGTGTCCAGGGCGGTACAATTAGAAGTGCCGTCCTATGAAACCAAAATGGCCACTTAACATATTGCTTGAGCGGGTGTGAGATAGCCCTGTTCCATTAAGCCTTTCTTAGACTGAGGTCATTTTGACCTATTACTTCTTGGTGTCCTGGTCGAACGCGATAGAGACGGTAGAGAGTCAGGCTCAGACTGGCACAAGTTCCTGGGCGCATAAATAAAATGACACGGATGATCTATGACACGCTATCTGAGTGTTTAATCATCATGCCGGATATCAAATATTGAATGTTTTCTCACAGTGTGTCGTGACATTTTGTAATAAACCATGACTGGCTGCGTAAGTACTGGGCACAGTAAAAACCAGCCAGCGATTTCACAAGGTGTTTTTCATCTTCTCTAAAACGCTGCATATGCCTGCCTGTCAGCCATAGGCTTATTGCATGTCGGAGGTGCGGGATAAGGCCGAATGAAAGGGAACAGGTCGGGGTTTGAAATGTCAGACAGTTAAATACTGTACCTGGGTAATCCACATGTGCCATTTTATCTCGGATTCCTCGCTGCAGTCGCCTTCTTTGACAAGTATTGCAACTGAGGCAAAATTGCTCGTGTTGGGGTGCAGAAATTAGGATGTCACTCACATTTTATGAGCACCAGATCCCAGGATGTTTCATATCTTTCTTTACTGCGTATCTGTAAAAGATTATTTTGTTTCTATTAAAGCTGGCATAGTTGTCTTCTGTGTTTTCCTGCATTATTATTAGTTGTTTTTTTCATCCCCTGAAGTGGCTTTATGTCTCAAAACCATTCATTATTAATGTTATATACCTATTTTCCAACTTCTGTTTATCCCCTGGAAAGTTGCTATTTTTGTTATTGTGTCTTTAACGCTGATATATGAAGTGCTGACTCTTACGGGTTTGATCCCTATGGCGACTTAGTCTGGAGGTCCTAGAGAACTCAGACACACAAACACTATATATATATATATATATATATATATATATATATATATATATATATATGACTGTTCACAGAATGCTGCCAGCAAACATGATTAAATTTTGATGATAAAGCCTTTATAAATATTCATTTTTCATTATTTGTCTTAAGTATAAGTAATGAGCAGCCCCCGTTTCACATTTATTGAGGATTTTAATCTGTGAGCATGACTTGAGAGGACTCATTTATTTGAGAGACTGCATTTATTTAGCAAATTTAGACACTGTGGAGTGGAATATATATATATTTGTTGTTGGTGTTGTCTGTACTCTTAGCCCAGGATTGAACATTAAATGACTTTGAATAGATTTATGACATCATTATTTTTCTTTTTTCTTGGTTTTGTGTTTACTGTTTTTGCCTTGTATTCTGAACATTTAAGAAAGTTAAAGAGAAAGGTTAGACGTGTTTGCCACCTCTCTAGCATATGTGTGATTAGCATGAGCAGTAGTTTACCTGCACTTAGAAAGGAACATACATTTTAGGCCAAAGTACATTTTACGACACCTTTATGAGATGATGTTTATCACCTGTTTTTGGTTTTCTTACTAAGTACAGAGTGGTGTTGCTGCTCCTCTGGGTGCTGTTGGAAAAGGTGGATTGGCTATGTGACATGGTGTAAAGGTGTGCGTGACTCTGTGATACCCTGTGCTTAACTGATGCCCTGTCTAGGGTGAGTTCCTGCCATGTGCCTGACCATTTACATAGTTGCAGAAGATGGACATGCTTTTGAAACATAAGAATTTATTGTAAATGCATTAGATATAATTGTAGCCTACAAGCTTAAATGGGCCAAAAATATATTTAACCATCACTGCATTTACTGTAAAAATGCCTCCTTGTTGGATATAGAGATGCCTCTATGAATCAGCTGAGCGTTACTGGTTTACACACTTGGTAAATCATTTTGTGACGATGAATTCTCGAGTTGGAAGAGACTTTGGGGCACACACTTGAGGGTGGGCTGGTGAAACATTTTTCTGATAGCTGGCTGTTGCAGCAGGAAGCCAGATGGACACAATGGAGTGGTTTCCAATAGTTGTATGACGCATTTGCCTAATGCATGCTGGGTATTGTAATACAACAATGAGAGATGAAAACATAAAAGACACTAAACAGTAAACTCTGGCCAATTCGATTCAGGACACAGTGTTGTAGTGCATAGTTACATAACACATTACAGACATTATTAAATGCTAGTTTTAGACTGAATGGGCTCAAAAAAGTCAACGAAAATCGAATAAAAAGCTGAAATTTTGAACCAAAGAAGGTTTTCATACTTAGGCCCCACTAGTCCAATATGTCCCCACTAGTCCAATATATCTCCACTAGTCCAATATGTCTCCACTAGTCCAATATGGCCCCACTAGTCCAATATGGCCCCACTAGTTCAATATGGCCCCACTAGTCCAATATGGCCCCACTAGTCCAATATGGCCCCACTAGTCCAATATGTCTCCACTAGTCCAATATGGCCCCACTAGTCCAATATGGCCCCACTAGTCCAATATGTCTCCACTAGTCCAATATGGCCCCACTAGACCAATATGTCCCCACTAGTCCAATATGTCCCCACTAGTCCAATATGGCCCCACTAGTCCAATATGTCCCCACTAGTCCAATATGGCCCCACTAGTCCCAAGTGTGTAAAACTTTAGAAAGTGATCCGTATTTTCTTTAATTTCTACTTTCTTTTAAGCGTAATCTTATCCCATTATCACACAGCTAGTGAGAAAAAAGAATCTGGCCAGACTTAATTAGCCATTTGCCTGAAACACGTACCACAGAAACCACATTATAAATGAATGGAGATAATTTATTAGGACAGCAGGAGATTTTAAGACTTTAGTATTTGAGTGGATCTCCTGTCATATGTTTAATAATTACAATAAAAACATTTATTACGAGTTCATTGTTCATATCTCTCCTAAATGTAGGTTAGTGTCGTGTAATTTGAAAGGCTCAGCATTGATCGTAATAGTTCTGCACAGGAATTAAGTTAATTAACATAAATGTTCTCTAGCTGTGAAAAAGTAACAAGAACCTCAACTAGGGTTCCCCACAGAACTGGAGTGAAACTTCGTAGCACTTCTTATTGTTATTAATAACGTAGTTATTATTAGTTAGCAGTTATAGCTTCTAGTGTTTGAGAAGATTTTAAGTTATTTACATGGGTGTGTTCCTGCCTTGCACCCAGTGATTCCAGGTAGGCTCTGGACATGATGGCAACCCTGAACAGGATGAACTAAATTACAGGTGAAGTGAATCAATTAAATTATTCTTTTATCGAAAGAAATCTTGAAATGATTCTTCTGTGCCACTAAAAGGTTCTTCTAAAATACCACAAGGATCAATCCCCACAGCAGCTTTCACACCCTGTCTAAGCATCCCTCCTAAGAACAACCGGTTTCA
>NC_089801.1:7453151-7510651 GCF_029633855.1 Hoplias malabaricus | reverse complement strand
GCTTAGTATAGCTGTCTCTAGTGCCAAAGCCCACTAGCTTTAGAGCCATAATGTACCATCTGGGGCCACCGGTGAAGAGGGTTAGGTTTATTCTTGAACTGATACAGCTGCTGTGTCAACACTTGTGACCTTGTGAGGTGGGAATTTATTCACTAGGTCTAGTGAAATTTCTGCTGGTGATTAAACGGCATATAAATAATACCAATTAACTTAGCTTTCTGACTTGGGCACCTCACAAAAACCGGAGTGGTCTTATTTCTAATTTCACTCAAAAAACAAACAAACTGGCAGACATTTTAATCAAACACCTGTTGCAGAAGAGGTGGTACCCCATTGAAATACCACTCTATGCTATAAAAGTAGCAGATAGCAGGTCTAAGGCTGTTGAGAACTTGTAAGGACAGGGGAAAAAAAAAAAAAAAAAGTTTAGACAAAGCAAATCTTCATCCAAAATAGAAAAAAGGTGGCCATCGGTATTCTGGCTCCCTCGTGGGTTCTAAAAGTCTATCGCTCTTTCTCAGCTCATGCCTGAGGTTCTGAGTGGGTGTAGAATCACAGGCTTGACAGACACAGTCCCTTTTTGAATAAGCAGGTGGTAAAAACTAAGTATGGATTTCTGTGACAGAACTCTCAATGTTAAATAAAAAAAAAAAGGTAATGACAAAAGAGACTTTCAAACACAGACTGTAACAGGCAACGTGTGATGTGGACCCTAAGAGCAACGTACTTACCCAATTAAGAGAAGTGCAGCACACACAATGACAAATCCAATTGTGTACTTCAGTGCGTTTTTCACTTGCTGTAAGGAGAGAAGGAATTCATTTACTTCCATTTAAGCAATAATGACATTTGATTCAGCAGGGGCAGGGACTGCTACAGTGGTCGATGTAATTCCAGAGGATATAATGACAACACGAAGGAGCAGATTGATCAAGCGGCTGGGGATTTGCTTTGGTCTTGAAAAGTGGTGCATATTTTTTTTGGTATCACAAAGAAATCCCCAAACGATCACTTAAATGTGGATCTGTCTAAATATAAATGGCACTTATATGAATTTATGGGAAATTAACCTCACAACAGACCAGAAGCTTCAAAATGTCTTTATAATTCTATCACTGGGTGTAAACAAAGTCATTCATAGTGGGTTGATATTAGAGAATTAATTTCAACTCCATTTTCTATACAATGGTGATTATAGGAACCAGGAACCATAGGAGCCATTTTGTTCTCTTCTTTGTATCTCCAGTACATATAACACTCAACTCTGACTGTAGTCAAACTGATTAGATTCCTTTTGGGGCCATCTAACTTGTACTGCTCTGCCATGAATGTGTTGTAAAAATAAATTTGTCATTCAATGTTATTGTAACACAATGCCTCGAGTAACAGGAAGTGTGTGCAGCAGCCATTTTTATAAAATAAAAGACTTCAGACTCATGTTGCCTTCCACTGGGAACAATTCTGACTTGATAAATGTGTCTTGAACATCACTTTTCCCTATCAACCCACAATGAAAGACATTGCTTACAGCTTAACCATTTAATAATGCAGAACCATGCGGAAGTTCGAGCTCCCCATTACTTTCCTTTGAGATTTAGCAGGAATTGGCCTTTAATTTAAAGAAATGTAAAAAGCTAGTGCAAATGTTATGTTAGGATCTGTTGTGTGGATCTGTGCGGATCATACAAACATAAAAGCACTGTCAGATGCAGTAGTAGGAGATAAATACAGCGCAATTGTGGAAATTGCAGACGTGTTCACAAGACATCACCTGTTTTTCGGTGGTGGTCAGCAGATGAGTTACACATAAAAATAAGCATCAAACTGTGGCTAGAAGGTTGCATCGATTTTACTGCACTGCCGCTAATCAACAGCGCTGATAGATATGCGGCAAAGCCTGAGCAACAAAGCCATGGGATGTATTACCGCCTGCCTGTTTTTTTTTTTGTTTGTTTTTTTTTCTGTCACTTTCAATAAATACAGAACCTGAATCCATCTGAGTGCCCTACACCAGCTCTATATGACTCAAAATAAGTCTCACCAGCCTGACGTATAGATACTGAAGGGAGGAGAGAGAGAGAGAGAGAGAGTCCCTGTCAACTCTAAATCAACACTACAGAAAAGGCGCAGGCTCCTCAGCATGTAATCTCCACATCACTGTAGTGTCCTTGGAGACAAATATTTGAGATTTCTGTGAGCGCATACTGCTCGAGAAGAAAAAGTGTTTTTCATATGCTTCGCCACCTCACTGCAGTGGAACTTTCTGCTGAGGCAGCCTGCCTGAATTTGCTGGGTTCATATAGGAAAACTGTCATATCTGTAATCAGGCAATCTTTACTTACTTAAATTTATCTGGAACGGCCCTCTGTTTAAATAAGCTTTCCCTACACAAACCCCCTCCGCACCCATACACCCCCCCCCACCAGCTTACGTTCAGTTCTGCTTTAAATGCAAGCAGGATGTTTCCAAGTTATTGCACTCTATAGGCTCCCGTGTGTGTGGTTTGTTCATTGGTGATGGGATATGGGAGGACTTTTCTGTATTGAAAGTGGGAAAGGCATTGCCTCCTGTAGGAGACAGTAAGGTTACGCTGCATTGCCACTGGACTGGTGCAGGAACAGACGTTTTCTATAACAAAATCAAGTGACCATTGTATGAGAATGTGTGGTTTTTAATATACGAGCATGCATTCAGCTCATGTGTGACATAAAAGATCATCTGCAAACATCCACAGAGTAATACACAGTCCTTGAACTGAATAATGTGGGTGGAGGATTGAACAGACCTTAAAAGTGTGTGAGTTCCCCAAGCTTTACATTTTAACACACTGCAAAGATTCCTACACTAACACGGATGTGATGAACTGTTGCTATGACAACGCATGTCAAATCAAGCTGTCTGCCATTTGCTTTTCTAAGGCTCAAATATCTCCCTCCACACTGCGTAGTGCACAGTGTAGGTCATAATGTAGGCCTACTAATGTAGGTCATATTAGTTTTATTACCAGTGAAGTGCAGGGATTAGTCTATGCAATCGGAACACTTTTTGACCTACAAAGCCATATGGATCTTGTAGTATCCATGTTCAGAAGCAACCCCAGACCAATGGAAATGCAGTGTTATGGTTATCAGTTTGTTTACACCATCACCACACCTTTAATTAACAGGCTAACACCGTCATACACCAATCAATGAACGTGAGCCTTAACTCTTATTTTTTTAATGGAATACTGCAAAAGTGATCTTACCAAGCATTTGCTGGTGTTATCCTCATCCTTCTCCTCATAGAAGAAGTAAACAAAGGGAATCCAGAAGAAGACACAGAAGAGGATGATTGAATACAGAGCTGTTAAAAAAAAAAAAGATTCAGAGTGTTACTCACGCCTGGTGCATATGTATGCAGTGTTTAAAGGCTTTATTGAAGTGAGTCACAACAACAACCGTCATAAAACTGGAACAGCTACAATCAAACCAAAGAACTATTGATCAAAATGTAAGAAGGAGTTTGGGGTTAATCTGACTCCTCTGCTGTATTGATTTGTTTGTGTACTGGAAGGTCCAAATAGGAGCTTGAACACAAGATTATATGCCCACTGAGCTGAGAATTCATCAGGCCTGGCAGAAGCGGCTGAAACCATGTGAGGGCATTTTTTTAATCTGCCTCGTCGAATTACAGGATTTCCATGTTAATTACATCAGGAACTAAATAAATAGCTTTATTTATATATTTACTCATTTTCAATTATTTACTAAAGCCTTGGACGGCTCAACATTTTTTTTTTTTTACATCATCCATTCCAGAAAAGGCTGGCGATTGAATATACTAGCTTCCTTTTATCTTCAATTACGTTCAGAAGCTAGAGTGTGGCAGCCATTTGATCAGATTTAGTAATGAGGAAAAAGAAATCCTAGGAATTACAAGACAAAACAGTTTAGGAAGACAAGACGAGACAAATTTCAATCAAGAAGATACAGCTTTGGATATGATTTAGGGTTTTGGTATGGCCGGGATTTGATGCTGCCTGTGCAAAGAAACATTCATCATCAGGAATTAAAGAACACAGTTTATATTACGATACACTGCAAACACCACATGGCTTTAAATTTGGAAATGTCTGGATCTAGGTCAGTCAGTCAGACCGTAATTCCAATTAACACTGGTTCAACTTCCACTTAAACATAACATGTGGTACAACAGTGGAGGTGGGCAGAGGAAGAGGTTTTTTTTTTTTCCCTCCATTTTGAGCTCAGACTCAGATGTCCACTGCGAAATTCAGTTTCCAATTTTTGCAATTTAAATTTAGATTTTTAATGGCAACTCAGCTACAGATGTTGGATGATTAGCTCTGGATTACAAATGCCAACTCATCCCAAAGGTACTGAACGGTGCTCCATCATTTCGGAAGAAGTTTCCACTGCTGTGGAGCTTTATAAGCCTCTAGCCAATACTCGGGGTATATGTATATGACATTTATTCACACTGGATACATTTGCTTCCCACCAACCTGATACTGATTACTGTGCAATCTTCTTCCAACACATTTTCCACTCTGCTTATCACTTCATTGTGAACACCACAACTAGGGCAAACCCGTGAAATCATGAGGAAAACTGCTTTTCCACGATACAAACTCTTTATTTTTGGGAAGAGGTAAAGGTGCTTATCTGGCAGCATTCAAGATCTTGGCCTTGCTCCGATTACTCAGCACTTAAATCTATTTTGGGTGGAAATAAAACAAAACACAGACTGTACTTTAAAATAAACCTCATCCCTCACCTTGCTGAAAGGTCACAGCTTTGTTGACTCTCTTTTCTTTTTGCATAAAAAAGAGATAAAAACTGCAGGCTTACGTCTTAAAATAACATTTAAGCACATTGTGGAATACATCACCGTCACGGTCGGTAGCGGTGGTTATCACTTCACAGCACTGCAAGAGCAACAGAACCACATTCAAAGTCGGATCTCTGAAATCCTCAAGTTTCTACAAGTGTTCTAAGTAAAGCACCACCTCAGCTCTTGTGTAGTAATAACGGCTGGTCTACAGAACAGAATGTGGCAGACGGAGCACTTGATTCAAATGACTAGCTTGGTTTCTTTCCTTGCCTGGAGTTGTTATAATCAGTCTGGCCCTTTTTAGCCTCTGGAAGCGTTGCACGGCTTTGACCCGCAAATTGCAGAGCCATGTCATCATCGTTCTTTACGGTTCTAAGGTGGAACAGAAGCAGTGTCAAAGATTGTAATGAAAGGCTCTGAAACCCTGATTAGAAGCTATACCAATACACGGGAGTGTATTTAAAAATGTTGGATAATACCAGAGCTCCTCAAAAATCCATGTGTATGACCTATCGTTTGCATAATAAGGAGCGACGAGACTATGACGCAAAAGTCTGAAATGGTGTATACCTTGACTGGCAGGTCACAAGCATGAGCTCCGAGTGAGAGAGAGACGGCACACTTCACTGAAGCCATTACTACGAACCATTACCGCCCTCAAGTATTAATTTTGCAGTGTTACACTACGATAATGAACATGCTTTCATGGTGTAGTTGTTAATAATTTTCCTGTCTGCTCCTCAGAAAAAGTGGGTATTCAAACATGTATGACGGCTCAGTACTTGACAGAAATGTTTCAGTTAACACTTGCAGCCTTAGAAAAGGGGGTTCTTCAAGAGTTCCACAATAAAGGCAATTACTACACGTTGAAGCACTTGAATGCTCTAACAGCTCTCCAGAGTTCAGAAAATGTTATTCTGTTGTTTGCCAATTTAATTAGACTTCAGCAGCCTCCACAAGATTACTGCATCAATAAATATTATTTTTGTTACGCTTGTTATTACCATCACATTCTACAAAATCTTAAATGAATGCCGGGACCCCACAGGACCACTTCAGAGCAGGTGCGATTTTAGTGGTGGAACATTTTCAAGTTGCAGCGACACTGATGTTGTGGTGATGTGTTAGTGTGTTTAGCGCTGGATATTTTTGGTTGGTGGACAATTCTCAGTCCAGCAGTGACATGGAAGGCTTTATAAGCTCTAGCAGCACTGCTGTGTCTGATCCACTAGTACCAGAGTAACACTTACACACCACCATCACATCAGTGTCACTGCAGCGCTGTGAATGATGCAAATGATACCTGCTTCAATACCATTTTTTTTGGCACTGTTCTGCCATGCAATTCCTGCTTTAGATACAGCCCACTGTTTACAAGTAAAGACCGTCTAAAGTTACGTTTCTCTGTCAAGCATGAAAATATGTACAAATACACCCATTGTGTATTAGCTTTCTAACTAGCATGGAACACCATGTACATAATAATAGCTCTAAAATCAAAACAACAAGCAGCATTAGGACTGGGTGGTATAATGGCAATACCATATACCACTGTATTTAAAATTGTGGACGGTATCTCATAACGAGGGCGGTATTTATGGCAGGTGTGCGGTGTGTTACGTTTCTGTTCTGTGTCTTTAATAAAAGGCCAAATGTGTGTTTAAGAGAGCCACTGGGAGGGGGCGCTGTGGGAGTTGACTGACTGGTGATGTCACATTCTGAAAACGAGTTTAGCACTGAGTTTAAAAGAGAGAGGATGGAAGCTGAAAACAGACAAAAGACTCGATCGACTTGGTGCTCACAGGTAGGAGGCTTTATCTCTTAATGTGTGTGTTTTGAGCCTAAGTTCGCTGGAAAATCATCTGCTGTGGTGTGCTAAACCACAAGTGCCGGTTACTTGGCCAGCATGTCTCTAAACACTGTAGAACCCTCTTATTCTGCTTTTTTTTTTGGACTTTTCTGTTTCTTCAGTGCCAGTTGAAGTTTGCTGTCTCAGAATTTTTTAATTATTATTATTTTTTTTTTTTTTAAATCGCCAACACCTGGAAAAACCTTCACTTATGAAGCTCATGCAGCCCAACCGTGGCCCATCCCCCACCATCACGGGAATATCTTATAACGTGTTAACATTGTGAGACTGTATGACAGTAATAAAGACATGGATACCGCCCATCCCTAACCAACAAATTTATTTGCATTTATTAAAATGTTTGGTGACTATACCTTCACTTGGATGTTTACAATAACTGGCTTAGGGTAGCACTCTACACACTACAGACCCACATGACCTTGTCCTCCCTGGTGACTAAGGCAGTACCTACATAAAGGAATTAGGTAAGGGATAGGTCTGAAAGTGAGCATGCACTGTACAGCCTTCCTGCAATGGACTGGCACCCTGTATATATCGTTTGTTCCTGTCTTGACCCCAGCGATTCTGGGTACTCATCCGAGTGGTTACAGACTATGAATATATGAATTAATTTAGTAGTAACTGATACCTTTCTTGAACAGGTACCCAAACATATTAATTACCTGAAAAATGGTCAGTAGAAAATGCATAGTTCCTGGTTTCTGCTGGCACCACTTTTGGCCTAAAAGCAAGCTGTAAGACTGTACCCCAAACGTAGTTCACTGGCACAGGTAACACCAACACTGCAATGATATATTAATTTCAACAGGATTTCAAAGGAGAGCTGCTCTACGGCAGACTCACAGCTGGTTATCATCAACCTGAAATGTTGAAATAAAGCAGCCTTCCCCGAGGAGGTAAAAATCCCTTGTTATTGCACGATGGTATCTCAAAATTGAGGAAGCGGCCTTCTGCGAGTTTCTCCCGAAATCTGGGCATATGTTCTGGTATGATAAATGAACTGACTCGAGAATCTGTGGTAGATGAAATGGCAATGTGTTTCCTTCACTCTGAACCTAACGGCTTTTAACATTAGCACTGCAGCCGCACAACACCTTTAGGCTGTTTGGCAGGGTAGGAGGAAAAAAAAAATAAAAAGACATCAAAACAAAATCTAATGCGATGAAAACCGTTATCGTTATTGTTTCATGAGCCCTACAGCAGAGGGGGAAGAAAGAAAAAAAACAAGTCGATCTACACCAGCTGCTCGAGATCTCATTGAAAACCCCTTTCATATTGCTGCTCTTTTCTGCCACTTTTTTTTTTTGCCAAGGATTCAGTCACATGGCCTCTTATCCGATGCTTCACTTGATCAAAGGTGTTCATGAACCCTTTCTGCTCTCACTCTCAGAATACACTCAGTGCAATTTCCCCAGTGGCATCTGACCATTCTGCCTTCCCTCTCCCCGCATCTTTTTTTTTTTCTTTTAAACAAGATGTTCTGTGATAAAAGCATGTCTGGTGGATGCAAGTACAATGATCCAAGTATAAATCTTTCAAAAGCCTCATACTCAGGAGCGCACACAGTGAAGATGGACTGGACTTTATACACTGATCATTGGCCATCTTTATGTTCTCCTTTCATCCTTGAGCTGAATCACAGCAATTACGAAAAAGTCACTGGATGCAAAAAAGTAAGCCGTCACACAAAACCTACTAAACGCTATTAGAATTCCACCCTTTACCAGGGGAGGGAGAAATAAAATCCATAACATTAAATCAAGCAGGATACAACTGTTCTTGTTCCTAATGCTTGTGATTGGTTCCTAGAGGCTTTCACGCAGACATCTTTATTATTTCTTTAAACAAATATTTGACCATAAAACTAGGAGAAATAACGATATTCTTCTTGTGTGTCTTTTCACCGTGCCTTGCCCTTCCTCAAGCAAACCTCCCATTTTCATAGCCAAGCAACCTACAAACACGTTTCTGGACTGTGGGAGGAAATCAGAATACTGAGACCACACCCACGCAAACACGGATAGAAAACACCAAAGACTCCAGGGCTTGGTAGCACCATTGGGCCTCTAAAGTCAAGTCTAAAAAGACGTTTCATTGCACGTAATCTTATATATAAACTATAATTACACAAATGTCCACCACTTTTTGTGAAAGAATAAAAGCTGATACATGATTCAAAGACATTAATATTGTACACATCCAATTAAAGAGAAACAGCCAAACACTTTGTCTGGTGATTTATATTTGACTTTATATTGAACAAAAAGTACTACCAAGTGTATCATTCAATGTTGTTCTAATGTGTTGAAACATCACTGAATTTAGGAGGCATTAAGCATGAGTGGCACCAAAATCTAGGCTGCTGATTGGTTGTCTAAGCTACATTCCACATGCGTTTTTAAAAGTGATGTCCGGATTCGATGTCTTTTAATACCTGTATCTATTGACACAAAGTCCTGATCCGATAATTATATTTCCCTAGATAGTACTGTAACACAGTGCACACTTCAAGTACATTATAGTTATTAAAATCAGCCCAGTGAATCTGCTTTATACTGAACATCACGCAGTAAGAAAGAAATTCCCTGCACCCAAGCTGCTGCTTATTTTCTATATTTTTTATAACACAGTAAACAAACACGTGTCTTCACAAACAGCTCATAAATTCCACCTAGTGCATCACTGCAGTAGCAAAAATAGAACAAACAAGTAATATAATCCCAATATCATTTTGAAGTGCTTGAGTAGCTTAATATTCACAGTCACAACAAATCAAAAGCACAGCTCCGCACAGTCCAGAGTTACTACTGCTATTTCAGACTTTTATTAAAACTCGGCAGAGGGCTTTTCATTTGAAATGATGAATACAGGAAGTGGAGACCTGATGACGCCGGATGGCGGTGGCCAGCGGAGACAGATCACAACATTTACAAAGCGTGTTACATTTTAAAAACAGGGGTGCTGGAGGGAATATTCACATTGGTCACGAACACCTTCAGGAGGAGGTAGTGTGAGTTTGCCTAGGCGTAATTACGTATATCTGAATATGAACTAAGCCTCTTGGGAAATTAACAGGATGCCAATCTCCACTCTTAAACACAACAAAAACAATACATTTCTACTGCAAAGAAAGCAAACATCTTCAAAATTCAAAGAACATTTCAAATAATAAAATCATATGGTGGCATGTTTAGTAACTCCTACTTCCTGTATTTGTAATATCAGTGTTGCTGGGATGCCTAAACGAAGTGTTTTATGTAAACTAACTGCCATTCAATTTTGCCTCCACCAACTCAGAAACAGCCTTTGTTCTTCTGTGGCGGCATTTTAAGAGTTTCTTATGAAGAGTGCTCTCAACCTCTAACTCGTCCGCCTCTTCCTCCACCCCCTCCGCCATTCCACCTTCCTTTGTATACCACCCTCAAGAGATACCCCCATGCTGCTCGAGCTCTATTTTGTTTGTTTGGCAGGTCCTGGGTGAGCATCTTTTAACAGGCGCGAGGCTAGCTTAGCACCGAATTAGGAATTCATAGGCTGTGGGTGCCATGCAGAAGCTGGAAACATGAGAAAAGGGAAAAATAATGCTATCTCAGGCTAGGAAAGAGAGGGAGGGGTTCTTTTCTGTCTACAGCAAATGGATGTCTCGGAAGACAGGGCCCAGTAAACCCCCTGAAAATAACTCCAGCTGAAATGCGTCGGAGAAGATGCGGTGCAAAGACACGCTTGGCTTAGCACTTCCTCGAGGTGATAACGTGATTCAATTGAATGGATCAGAACGCAAGTCTAAACAAAGAAAGGTAACCAGACTACCGCACATGGGTTAGGTGCATGGAATCAATTCAACTTTAAATATGAGCATTATTCACAGGGAAAAGGGTTCACGCGTAACATATTAATCGTGCCCGAGTAGAGTTCTGATAAAGACAAATGAAGCACACAATGAAAAGAAACCCAATTTCCCTCCCTCACTTGCAAATTAAATGGAGCACCTCGATTTATTCAGAGCACCTGGCGGTCCTTATTGTCCACCATGTCCGTACTACAGTTCTTTGTGGTCAAAGGTTAAACACCAAAAGAAAATTTCTTTATTTGGCAAGCTCAACAAAAGCAATTACATCGGGCACTGGGATGATGGTGGCTTTCGTGATCTTGATCTTGACAGGAGATCTTGGATTTAATTTCACAGTCCAGTGTCAGATTAATTTCACACTGTATTATAACTCTACACTTTCTTCTGCCAAATGATGAGCAAATGGAAAGAGATAAAGCATTGGAGTCGGGGACTGAAATCTAGCAAATTAATCTGATTTATCTATTTAAAATAAAGGCACAGCTCTGCTAGAGCTGGATTAGTTTTACCAGAAGTTCTGTAATGCAGCATATAAGAAATCCGATTAATTATATGCAAGGAATAACACAACTTGGCTTTTAAAAAACACCACATGAACAGGCTAAAAAGTTTAAAAATGAGTTGGTTTTCCGCTTTTCTTTTTTTGTTACTTTTTTGTTTTTAAAACAGTGTATTATGAGCGTCTTGAACAATTGTGTTCAGAATGTACTTGTGTGTTTAATATACTCAATATACTCCACAGTAATAGAACAGCACCTAACATACCATTTTATAATCAGATATTGTGTACATAAACACATATATATAAAAATGTACATATGAGGATTTGTTCCAGTGGTGACAATATGCAAGATTCCAAATATGTAAACTTCCACCCATCACCTGGTTATTATCTATATCAAATGACTGCAGAATAGCTCAGTACCAGCATGTGAAACTGCAGGAAGGCATTAGTTTCAATAAGCTGTAACACTGTCTAATCGCTCAGGAGAGGCCTGTTTGCCTACAGGCACCGACAGCCACTTCACTCCAAGCTGACTCTATATCCACACACTGCTAACAAATGGTCGCTAGCAGCACAGGCAGCAATGCTCCCGGTCCCCTACAAGACTGCACGCTCGTGGCTCCAAACCGAGGGTTAGTATTAATCATAACAGCATGAATATTAACACAATGGGGGATTAGACCGCACTGTGTTGCTGCAGATCATCCATTACTCTCTAACCAGATCTAATGCCAGGGAAAGCACCTGACCAGGGACGCAAGTTTAGCATATTAATCCCCACGACGCAGAAGAAAAGGAGCTAAATAATTAAACAGCCAAACTTGGCCTAATGCCACTTCTGCCCCCTTTTATAGCACCTTCGGTTTTCCACCCAGTGTGCTGCTGTGGGGCCTGTGTTCTACACTGAGGTGGAGTTCATAAAAATACATTGAAAATTTCCATCCAATTCAAATTTCCTGCATTTTTGATACTCAGCACAAGTATCGTTTCAAATATTTCCTCCTTATATAGCATACCACGTTTGAAAATAGTTCCGGAACTCATCCCGCTGGAAGAATGCCAGATTCTGAACACATTAAGTAGGGGATGGTTCTCTTTGCCACTCAGGGCCTAAGGATGCTCATTAGAGATCTGGATTTAGCACTCTAAAGCTGGTTCTACACCTCTTATGAGGTTAAAAAGCGCTAAGTAAATCCAGACCCAGACTTAGAAATCCAACATCAATACCTGCCCTCACTAATGTTCTTGTGGCTGAATGCCATTAAATCTTCACAGCAATGCAATTGCAGCCTTGCAGTAAGAGCAAAGTCTGTTACAGCAACAAAGAAGGCAAAATCTATTTCAATACGCATGGTTTCAGAAGAAATGTTGAACAAGCAGGTGTCCACAATTGTTGGGCCATATAATAGTTGGCTACGTGTCATCTCTATAGCCTGAGGGAGCATCTGCTTGTGTCTTAAATGTTGCCTAAAATTTAAATTATATTTTGCAATGCCATTGTTTCCCTTAAGGCTATTATTGAATCATTTGCTTGCTGCTTCTTCCAAATTTAATTGGGTGCTGTGATGACTAGCTAGACCTTTAACAGCTGTTAATACAGACTGTCTTATTTACAGTAACATTTTCTCTGGATTCACTGATGGATTAATGTGTGTGGATATATCTTTAGCAGTAAATGTTGGAGAGATGAATGATTAAAAAATAAATAAGTATTACTAAAGTAGATTCTGAATTGTGCCTTATTTAATCGCACGCAAGTATTATCCATTTGTGTCCAACAGCAAACAAATGTGTGGTTTTCAATTTATGTGGAGGTTTACAGCGACCTACAAAGAGCAAAATATTAGTCTGTGATTGTACTCTGGCTGAAAAAAAGGCCTGGCTTTTGTCTGTCTATGGTTGATTTTCATTAGCTTGATAGCTTAAAAAGGGAAATGTCTAGACTCCCTTGATGTGGTCTTTAAAATGGCAATTGGCAAAATGGCAAGGGCAATTTTAGTTGAATACTCAGCCATGATTTGGAGATTGGCCAAACTGCTTTCACTTTTTGTGGTGCTCCCTCAAAGCTTCAAGAGTTCGTAGATGATTTGAACATATTTTGTTAGGCTTAAGAGAAACACATCTCTTAAAAATAGTATATATATATATATATATATATATATATATATATATATATATATATATATATATATATATATATATATATATTCTTCTCTTAATCAAATTGTTATGCTGGAAATAGGTTTATAATAATTAATAAATGGGTTCCCAAGTGGTGCAGTGCCCATCAGTCTGAAAGCAGTCTGACATCTCCAGGAGTTCTAGGGGGCACTGTTGGACTCGCTGACTCAGGGTTGTTAGGATGGCAACAGTCTCCCCATCACAGCGCTCATGGAACCATTTTCACTATTAGGGCTGGACGATACGGCCAAAATCTATATCACGATATATTTCTAAATTTCAGTTGATATGATATAATTCTGATATCGATAACAACATCATAAAAGCCACAGAAAACATGACATCACCGTCAAACATATACCTCTTGGCTTTGTTATTAATAACATTTTTAAAATAACTTTAAAATTGAGGGTGGTGAACTGCGCCCTGTCTGTCAGTGACAGATGCTGTAAATAGTGTATACTGGGGGGGAGAACATGCACAGAAATGCATACATCTAGGACCTTCACATACTGCTGAACTATTGTAAATATTGCAGCAGCTAACAATAGCTGAGGATGAAGCCCCAAGACCATAGTATTGCAGAATGGGTTCTGGTGCCCATCTCCAGGGGATGTTCCTTCAATGATATTCCTTTAATATCCTGAAAACCAAACTGGACTACACTGGAAAAAACAATTCTGTTGTGAAATTCCACTGAATATTTGTTTTAATCTATGTCCAAATAAATTTAATAGTTTCTTCCTGGGGGAAAAAAAAAGTTTTATTGAAGACAGTTCATTATGACCCTTGCAATAGTCCCATAGTTACAAAATGCATTATAAGGGATCTTTGAAGTGCTTCAAAAGGAAAATTATGCTAATAGAATCAAGAAGTTTCCCACATTTAAGGCAGATTATAAAAGGGTACTCTAGGACTAGAACAGCATGACCATAAGATATTAACACTATGGCTAAACACTTCACTGATTAAACTTTTCAAAATAATAACCTGAAATTTGGCTTTTTCATTTTACAGTATTGTATTTTTACTTACAAGCAGTTCTATTGCAGGTTTATTTATTAGACAGTCTGATTTGGTTTAACTGTGGATCCTAATGCGTAAAGAAAGCTCCAACATCTTGTACAATTTTAATCTCCAAAGAGATCACCTTCTCTTCCCAAGACTGTTTAATCTCTGCTTGGATCCTAGAGGTTTAATATTTCTCCTACTGCATTCAAGGGCATAGTTACTGTTTATGCTTCAGATTATACCAGTGAAAATCAAAACATACTTCTCCAGAGCCTCCATATGTTTCAACCAGTTTTTACAAGTCAAAGAGGTCTCATTATACAACGAATCATTCAGTACAGGCGTCATGCCACTGCATTATCACTGCAGTAGAAGTCTTCAGGCTTTTATATATTCCAGTTTAATCAAATTTAAAAGCTTTGCTAATTTAAGTAACAAGAAACTGGAATTATTACGTTTTTTAATAATGATGAGTCTCCCTAAAAATTCAATCTGACAAAAGCCCATGTCGGTCTTCACTAAAGGCAGGGTATCTGCTGTAAGAATGAACCAACTGTCAGTTTTCTGTTTTTGTGCTCCCAGTATAACCTCATAAAAACTTTTTTTTGACATCTGGACACTGCCTTCAAGCAGTTTAGTTGGAATCACGTCTAGGATGTGGTTCTGCAGCATAACAAATCATCCAGCGGTTTTAACACGGCTACTGGGCTTTTGGTTAAGATCATTAATACTCTGGCTTAACCCTCCCTCTCGGAGCCACTGAGGAGGCGATGATAAAACCTCTGAGGCAGAAAGATGTTTTTCTTCTTTCTTCTTTCCCCTCCCCTTTTTTCTCAAGTATAAATATGAAGGTTTGGCAAGTTATGACCCGTTTCGGCCTGCTTTCTAGAAATCTGTGAGCAGGAAAACAAGTAAACACACTCCTTTATGGCACAACAACACGTGTTGACAAAGGCATTCGTCTTGTCATTATGGTCATGCAGGAACATTAATATTTTGTAATATGTTTCTGATCATAAGGCGGTGGTTGTTGTTCAGATGGAATGATGGGGAGTAATCTCTGCCAAGTTTTAGCTTTCAAATAAGCAATATCACACGAGAGGTCACACTGCTCTACTGAATATCAGCATGGCTGTGATTCAGTCGTAGGCTTGTGGCCACAGGCTGTGCTGATAATCAGTAACAGCTTGACCTCCAGTGGGATACCGCTTGCTTACAACAGTCTTACAGTCGCCATTGATTAGATAGCAGTATCAGATTTTTTTTATGTAATTATTTATTTTGCTCCACCCATACAAATATTTCCACAGCTGAATCAGGGCAGGACTATTGCAGAGCAATAGATAATCATTTCCCTGCATGCTACCTTGTACTTTGTGCAAGTCTACGTTACTGAAGGCCAGCTATTTTAAATCATAAACATTTATACCGTAACTATATAACTATATACTACAAAGTGAGTCAAAAGTCACAGGGCACTATTTCAGACACTAAAGGGGAAATGACATATCTGAACACCCCGACAAGTAATGGGTGAGGGGGCCTGCCTTTTAGGCTATGTCCAGAACATGGCCACCATCTTGAAAGCAGCCATATTGGGTCAAGACTGTGAAGGTGGTATTGCAGCATATCAGATAAGATCAGAAATAGCTCAGAATTTGATTGCCGAATCCAGATTTGCAATATCTCTTGTGGTTCAAAAGGTATCAACACTGAAATTTCTAAACTTTTGTTGTTCGTTACAGGCTCATTACAAGCTTGTTGCTCAATGCCATCTATGTTCAGAATGGATGGGAACACCGTTTCCTGTTGCATTGTAAGGTAGGGCTGAGCATTTAGAGTCTGGTCCAGCCTGTAATGAGCCTGTATAACTCTGTATAACTAACTCAGTGACAAAATTCTGACTAAATTTAATTGTACAACTTCTGATCACTTAACTTTATTGCAATGATTAATTATTTATATAAAGATGCAATTCTATATTTAAACCTATCGGAAACATGAACGCTACTATGTTCAAGACCCACTTTATGGTGCACAAACTGGTTCGTTCAGGGACCACAAAGTAGCATCTTCATATCATTTACAAATACAGGAGTTCCTTGGGTTATGTCAGTCCTGTGTTACGATGTTTGGTGGTTACGACACATTTACTCCCTTTTACTGTATAAAGCCTTGTTTCGACTTAAGTGGTTTTGCATCTTAAACGTCGTAACGCGAACTTCGTGTTTGGTGTGCACGGCGGAAGAATACACGGTTACGCAGTTATGTGTTTTTTGATAATTACTGTGTTAGGATAGGTGTTAGGATAAGTGCTTACAGTATGTTATTTACGTACAGTATGTACGTATGTTCCGACTTACACTGAAAATCAGTTTACGACGTGACGTAGGAATGGATCAACATCGTAAGTCGAGGACCCCCTGTATATATAAAAAAAAAAAATCTATAAATATTGATGCTAATTGTTGGTGGTAAAAATGGCTGAATGTTCCTTTAAATTATGCTTCCACATGTATATAAAAGGTATTTCAAGGCTTATGACATTAACCAGCCACTAAACAAGACTAGTTTTATTTTGATTTCAGTTTTGTTTGTTTAAAGTATTTATTTAATAGTGCAATCCTATAGCTCCGGTTTCCTCCCACAGTCCAAAAACACACATTGCAGGTGGATTGGCGACTCAAAAGTGTCTGTAGGTGTGAGTGAATGTGTGTGTGTGTGTGTCTGTAAAGGACTGGCGCCCCCTCCAGGGTGTATTCCCGCCTTGCGCCCAATGATTCCAGGTAGGCTCTGGACCCACCGTGACCCTGAATTGGATAAGGGTTACAGATAATGAATGAATGAATGCAATCCTATATTTAAACCTATCAGAAACATACTATGTTCAAGACCCACTTTATGGTGCACAAACTGATTCATTCAGGGACCACAAAGTGGCATCTTCATATCATGTACAAATATATATTTTTTAAAAATCAATTCTATAAATATTGATACTAATTGTTGGTGGTTAAACAATTAACCAGCCACTAAACGAGACTAGTTTTATTTCATTTCGGTTTTGTTTGTTTAAGGTATTAAAATAACATTTGCAGAAATGTCTGCAACACTGAACTTTTTTTTGCACAGTCAAGGGTTCATTACAAATGATGCAACCGATGTGAATCCAGTATTTATGGATGGTTGGTTCTGAAGCGCTGAAATATCTGTTGATGCAAGAAATGTGTTATTCTAATGATTGTGTTTGTTTGTGAGGTGCTTGGAGCCAGTACAAAAAAAAAACACAAACACAAACAAATGTATGTCTGATATAAAAGATGCCACCCAGTATGACTTCCACATGATTCTCTCTGTTTTACGAAACTACAAAGAATAATTAATGTAACTAATTATACGCAGTTTTCATAAATATTGAGAGTAAATGAGACCTTTGTGATCAACCAGATGAATACTAACTAGCTTCAAAAGCCACACTAATGTGATCTATTTTAACTTTGCGCCTTGAATTGTAAATTGGCTTTTAACAGTGAATCACTTTGTTTAATCAATTCTTTTGTCCTCTTTTAAATAGTGTTAACTAATACATCTCATTATTTACAGCACTGGCATTTCAATATATTTCAAAGCCAATTGCACAAAGTCTTTACATGTGTTATAGCTATTGCTAATGCCATCCTTTTTATTATTGGTTGAACACACCCACATCTTCAGCCTCCAGAGTAATAACATGGATGAATATTAACAGCGCATAATGGTTTGCAAACACACAAGATAGTCTTACACAATCTTATGAAAAATACAATATTAAAACATAGCAATATTAATACATTCAAACAGTGAATTTTGAGATTATGCTGCTCCTTCCTCATTCGGCCGGGGCCCAGTGTGTGGGAAACTCTACTCTTAACAACATGGATGAGTTTGTGTGACCCTTATTCTGATCTTGAGGTTCATTCAGCAGGCTGAGACACGTTTATGAAGAACTGAGGGTTCTGTTCTTTCTATTTCTGTTTTCACCAAACCATTCCTTTCAAAACAGCAAACTTCAGACCTTTTGTGTAAAAAAACAGAAATCAGGTCGCTCCCAGTAAATGTTTCAAGGTTTCAATATCAGTACCAGAGCAGACAAAGTGGTATCACATTCTCTGTAGTTAAGGTTTGATTAAAGAGAGGCTCAACAATGAGCCAGTGGGTTTTGAGGCTTCCAGACACCAAGGTCAAAATGGTTTTGAGGGAGGCTTGCATAAAATCTCAGCTCGAGTGATTTGAACGTTTCAGCTCAGCGCTGTGCTCACCGGCCGAGACGTCCAGCACACAGTGGCGTGTCATTCCTGACAGAGCACTCAAGGTCATCCCTGACGAGCGTTGTTCCAGTCGCTGTCCCTCTACAAGATGCAGCCATTCGCTAGGGCTCTGTCCTCCGAGCTCCTGTCCTTTCAGCCACAGCCAACGCGTTACATTTATGGGAAAATGATATGTCAGGAGGGAAGTGCAGAGACAAAAGACTCGGGAGATTGGTACAAATCTCACCGGCTCCAAAGTAGTGTACAGCCACAGCGGCCAATACTCGTCCTTCTCATTTCCTGTAAAGCTGTCAAGAGGCGGGTGGCCCCACATATCGCCAGGACTGTGATGAGACATTAATCCATCACTCCAAAGGCTTTGTTGATATTGGAAAAAAAAAAATAGGTCCCCTGTTTCCAGGAGTTCGATCAGACTTCATATTTCCAACACGCTGTGGTCTGGAAACTTTGCTGAGGTAACAGCTTGTCCAGTTAGAGTAAGGTATGTCTATTATTCACTTTCATAATATGCACTGGAATCTCTGGGTAATCATTCAAACTTGAACAAGCATTTTGTGAAGGTTGTAAAATGACAAGGCTTTGTATAAGAAATCTTTCTCCACCCAGGTTCCTGCCATGTTTGGCTGGATAAACACCAGACACGGTCTTGAGCAAGCTACTACCAATGTCCTCCGTTCATTTGGGCGTATACGTGATTTACTACCTGAAAGTATCCCAACCGTCACATCCTCCAGCTTCTTATGAGAGGGACTCCTCGTTTTTCAGTAAAAGCAGGACTTGAGATTGATTGTCACTCGGTTGTAAATTAGTGGAGCCTGCTACTATTGGAGCTTAACCTTTTTACCCTTGGAGGATTACAAATCAGAGTGGATGATAATTTGCTGTTGTATTGGATTCACGCTGCTTCAACCACTTGGCGCTCAACAGACTTCAAAAAATGCCAAAAGAATACTGATAATAAAATACCACAGTGGCCAGTGCAACTTTTACTGAGTGGCCTTTGCAACAGGAAACTACAACATGGGAGAAATTGATGTGATACGAATCCTAACACACAGTGTAAAATTACCTATCTTTACGTGGCCAGCTAAGACTAAGAAAAACTAAGTGGATTAAGAGGAAATAAACTTTTAAGGAAGATGTGGGCGGACAGAGAGAAGCACTAATGTGTCTAACAAGCATTTTCTTTGTCGTTAACCCCGAGTACTGTATAAACCCACCACTATAAAGGCCGTGATATACTTTGTGTTTGATACCCCTGACAGAAGTAAGTCATGAAGAGCCGTGGTTGGCCCCCAGAATAAAAACGGAAGAACACAGAGGAACGCTCCCTCAGTGTTATGAGCTCAAACAATGGCCACTCAATAGTGTATTTTCTCCTCACAGTTTGGGAAGACGAAAAACAGTCCCCCAGAGCTATTTAAAATGGCAACACTTGAATAGTATCATTTTGTTCCACTTTAAAGCTGAGCACAGCTGATAGCTGATTGAAAAGCAAGTGCTATTCCCCTCAGTAGGATACGTGGACTTCATGGGGCTCCTTGTCCATCTTCGCAGGAGGAGGAGACTGCCTCAATTTCTTGAAGAGGCCATGTAATACAAGAGACGAATAGCGAAATTAACGTGAGGAGACGAGGAAGGGGAGAGGAGACCGTCTTCTATGCAACACATTATAAAATGAGGTGGTGACCCTGCAGACTGGCACTCCAAAGAGTTTCTGTAATTGATTTTCACAGTTCATTTCCTGCATAACCCATGCCCTGTTTTCAAATGCTGCATCATATGGCATTTGGTAATATTACTGCTAACTGGTGAAGAGCACGAAATGATCTCAAACATGTAGAGGAGTTATTTCACAGCAGGAATCATGAGATCTGTCCCCAAAGGTTTAAACACCTAATAGAAATGTTATACAAGTCATTTGTTTTACATTTAGATGCAAAGCAACACATGGAATTGGCTTGTGACTCACTCACCTACTCACTCACTCACATGGCACCTCAAAGAACTGTTTCTCACATACTCCCTCACACTCTCTGGGCATGCTCCACAAGAGGGTGCTGTTGAGTTTGCAACAATGACACTGCACTTCTCGGTGTTTAAACAAGATGCACAGTAGATTTTACTTAGCACACAGTGCACTACATGTTGAACAGTGGGAGGTGAAGCTAATATCAAATATAAATGGTTTTAATATACAACATACAATGCGTTATTTTAGCACAGAAACTGTTATTTTATGACATACACTGTGCACTACGCAGTGTGGATGGGGATAGTTGAGTTTCTCTCTTTTTGAAAATAATGGCAGACAGTTTTGTAGCTGCAGCTTGGTATGACGTGCCTTGTGCCTCATCACGTCCTGTTAGTTTATATTTTGTTTACTAGCCTTCCACACTTTTAAGGTTAGTGCATTATTTACCGTATAGTATTAATGTGTAGTACATCACTTGGACCCTGCCATCGTTTTATAAAAGACAAAAACTGTAGACTGAGTGAGGTTCTAGCTCCGACCATGCTGCCTGATGCCTATGTATTTGTCATATAGCAGCTTGAGTCGAGGATTCCGTGTTTTCCCTCACTGACTTTCATGCTTTGTGTTCATCTGTGAAGATGCAGAAGTGCAGAAGAAGGCAATGCACAATGAGCACAGAAGCGAATAGAGTCAGGTAGCCTGACACTTCCATTTAAAGGTGCTCAGAGGTAGCCAGTGTAACAGCTTCCGGACAGCTGGTTCTGACTCCGCTTCCTCTTGGCCCGAAATCTCGAGGACCTTTCTTTTAAAAAGTGCCATGCTTCGCGAAACAAAGTTCAGCAAAAGCCGTGTGCTTTGAAGCATTCTTGACATTTCAAACACAACTGGATTAGTAACGTACCTCGGGCATCTAGAAGATAGAAGCTGGAGATATCGGGTTCATCTGGGGACATTTCCGTTCTCCTTGAGGGCTGCTTTTTCATTTAACCTGCGGTTTGTGGCCAAACTTCAAGGCAGGCCTGTCCACTGTCAAGAACACTACACTAAATGGAAAAGCCACCAGGGACTTGGCGTCAGGCCAGCGGAGAAAATATATATATATTTTCCCTTTAATTGCTTAACCTGAAAGGTTAATCTCCACAGATGTAGTGGGCCTCAGACAGGGCTTTAATCACAGCCCATCTACATTAACATCGCTTCTTCTGATCATCAAAAATCCACATCGCAAAGCACAGTTAGCTATGCCACAGCTTCCAGCTACTGGAAATGTGCACTGATAGGAGCATTGGCAGGATACTGTAAGACACCTGTAGCGCTGCAATGCTGCCCCTTGGTAACCACCAAATGAGTTCACGTTATTACAGTAATACAGGAGATCAGATGATACTAAGCACATTTTAACATTGTGATTGTAATCGCCAATAGCGGAAAATGAAGCTATGCCAACCCTTTAGGTTGGGGCAGCGGTAGCAGTTTACTATTATATCAACATTACAGCTACAAACACAGGGTTTAGCTTAAATTGCAGGTGTCCAAACCTTAAGGTATCGGTGATATGGGCCTCATACCGGTCAGCCCTGGGCTGTAGCATGCTCACTGTTCCTTAAGCTTCTGTCGAAGCACTTATCCAAGAGAGTTCAAGGGCCTCACACCATGCGCAGCTGCAATAACCGTGCAATCTGTCAGTGTTTGCGCCCATCCAGCCCCACTGCCACTTGCAGCTTCCATTAGTGAACACTCCATGCCGGGCAGGGCGAGCAGGGAGCAAGCCAAAAACCACATTTATGCTCACAGTGTGTATATCAAGGGGATTGTGCATTCTCCCGCCCTCGCCAGCCCACCTCCTGCCGCACCCCTCCTCCCTCCCCAAATCTCAGCTGCCAAAAAAAAAAAAAGGCAATGGGTTGGGGGGGTTTGGGGGTGGGGAAGTGCATAACGAAAGCCAATGATTTATTTAGAGGGCTTGGGGGTATTTTGCCCTGTTGCTCCGGGCCTCTGTGCACCACTGCTTTGAAGTGAATCACAGACCAAGCAGATGTACAAATGGATGCTAGTGCACGCTGCAAGAGGGCTCTCAAAAGATTACAGTTCATGAGAGATCAGGAAGAGCTATTTTGGACATTTATCACCCAGGCCTGTAAATACCAGAGAGGAAAATGTGCAAACTTCCTCTCACGCCAGTTCAGGCTTAGAGAAAGAGCGAGAGAGGCAGACACGCACATACAGAGAGAGAGAGAGGGAGGCAGAGAGACAGATAAAACACTGCCTTTCTGGGCTGTTTGGTGTCAGCATTGTTTTCCTCTGCACCCCAAACCCGCTCCAGCATCCTCGCTCCATCAATACGTGATGTGATGCCTACTGTCAAGACCCTACTGCCCAGGATCCGCCGAATGGATTGAGACGTTTCGGGGTTGGAGTGTTTTCAAACAGCTACAGGCAAAGCAATCATGGAGCAGGCGGCTGTTAGCAACAACAACACAACAATAAAACAACAAATTACGCCTTGTGGAGGCTGATTAAAATTGAATGTGCGCGGTTCATAACCAACGAGGAGCAATACACTGGAGAGGCTGTTAAGTGTGCTCCAGCACCTATTACACGTCAGCAATCGACGAGTGTGCCTCCCGTTGCACTGGGAATTAGGTCTTCGACAACTGAAGAACCTTCACACCCAGCAAAACATTAGCAACGATCTCGGGTGATCAGCGCACTAAACAAAAGGGATACGGCGCAATCAAATAATTACGGCCCAGTCCTGGATGAATGGGTCTGAATTCAAATTGCGTTTACAGAGATGCATTCCTCTTTCTTCGCATGGGGCAATGTGCTCATTAAGAGTGATCAGGGTTGAAAACAAATCAAGCTGTCTTTTTTTTTGCAGAAGAATCACTCGGCAGAGCGATGGTGTCAGCTCAGTAATTATTCCATTTGCATTGACATGGATGGACAGGGTTGTCAGAGTCCGCCTTTGAGTACAAGCCTTTTAAAAGACTTTTTTAGAGCTTTAGAGCGCCTTCAAAACTATCTGGGACTTGGCCTCTGCTGGAATACATGGAGCTCCATCCCCACCTACTGGTGGAATAAGGAGTGTTTTTATTTTGCTGTATGCTGCAGAGGAGGAGGAGGAGGAGGTGGAGGAGGACGGCGCAATCAATGAGCCTAATTCAAAGTGAACTGCAGCACAGGGAAAAGGGCCACCACGCAGAGGAGGGGAGGCAGAATCATTTCAGTTTGGGCCACTGGGTCTGCGTCCACAGCAAAGATGAAAAAAAGCAAAAGGCTCCCGACACGACACGGAGCGAGCTGTGTTTGAGTGACTGCATGAACAGGTTGCTGAACGCAGCTATTGACAGGAGGACAATCTATTAATTACTGTAACAGGCTCCACTGCGGCAGGCCATTGTGATGGAAATGACAGGTTGGCAACTATGCCAAAAGCAGTGCAATTCTCAAGCGTTAAAACGGACAGCTGTAACGCGGGAGCCTCAGCAAGTCACGCAGGGGCTCTCTCTCTCAGAAATTGATGAAGACCAGGGCTGTGTTGAATGAATATCTTTAATATTATCCTTATACAATTTAACCACAGTGGGCTTGTCTTTCCATATCTTGGGTATTCCCAGTTATTTCTTTTATGACCATGTTTTTCAGCTGTTTATGTACTTGTTTCACTCACTCACTCCCTTACTCCTACATTCTGTAAGTCACTCACTTCAATCACTCTCCACAAGGGGTGCTATTCAGTGCGATTGCATCATCATTATCACTGTGCGCTTCTTCTTTTAAAAATAGTTACCTCTGTACATTTCCCGACTTCTTGCTGATGACACATTCCTGTTGAAAAATCTCCCCCTCCCCCCTCTGCTTACTTTCACCCCATAGTCTTCACATTTATCTGGGTGAGACAGCTACTGCGAATCTTCCCACAGAGTGAAGTGGGATGAAAGAAAAGGGACAGACACTAAAGAAACTAAATAAGACGAAAGACATTTATCATCTGGCACTAGAAAGAATAAAGTGCTGCAAAAATCCAAACCACATGAGCGCACAGATCAACGACCTTTTCATTCGCAATCTGAAACGTCATTCACATGTCGTTCAACACCAACATTAAACAGGCTACAGCACGTGGCCCTGCAGCAGTAAATGTCAGTAGAAGTCAATTAAGATTAAACAGAAATCTGTGGATTAAATTGAATTGGCAGTTTGCAAGACTAAAGCGCATTTCAAATCCTTCCACTATGTTTTTCTGACAGCGCAAGACTGAGGGTGGTGGGTACATTCGTTTTCCATGCATTTGTAGAAACTTGAGTTAAACTTGATCTATTTTTAGTGAAGGTTATGGCATCTTTAAAAGCTTAAGCGTGGACCGGAGCTGCTCAGTAAAGTCTATTTCAAGATGTCTCGTCTCTCACTCATTCACATCAAACACAATACCCCACAAGGATCAGTGCTTTGAGGCAAATGTTCTCCCTTTGTCTGTGTGGGTTTCCTCCGGGTGACTGTCTGTGAGGAGTGTGGTGTGTTCTCTCTGTGTCTGCGTGGGTTTCCTCCGGGTGACTGTCTGTGAGGAGTGTGGTGTGTTCTCCCTGTGTCTGTGTGGGTTTCCTCCGGGTGACTGTCTGTGAGGAGTGTGGTGTGTTCTCCCTGTGTCTGTGTGGGTTTCCTCCGGGTGACTGTCTGTGAGGAGTGTGGTGTGTTCTCCCTGTGTCTGTGTGGGTATCCTCCGGGTGACTGTCTGTGAGGAGTGTGGTGTGTTCTCCCTGTGTCTGTGTGGGTTTCCTCCGGGTGACTGTCTGTGAGGAGTGTGGTGTGTTCTCCCTGTGTCTGTGTGGGTTTCCTCCGGGTGACTGTCTGTGAGGAGTGTGGTGTGTTCTCTCTGTGTCTGCGTGGGTTTCCTCCGGGTGACTGTCTGTGAGGAGTGTGGTGTGTTCTCTCTGTGTCTGCGTGGGTTTCCTCTGGGTGATTGTCTGTGAGGAGTGTGGTGTGTTCTCTCTGTGTCTGCGTGGGTTTCCTCTGGGTGACTGTCTGTGAGGAGTGTGGTGTGTTCTCTCTGTGTCTGCGTGGGTTTCCTCTGGGTGATTGTCTGTGAGGAGTGTGGTGTGTTCTCTCTGTGTCTGCATGGGTTTCCTCTGGGTGATTGTCTGTGAGGAGTGTGGTGTGTTCTCTCTGTGTCTGCGTGGGTTTCCTCCGGGTAATTGTCTGTGAGGAGTGTGGTGTGTTCTCCCTGTGTCTGCATGGGTTTCCTCCCGGTAATTGTCTGTGAGGAGTGTGGTGTGTTCTCTCTGTGTCTGCGTGGGTTTCCTCCCGGTGATTGTCTGTGAGGAGTGTGGTGTGTTCTCTCTGTGTCTGCGTGGGTTTCCTCCGGGTGACTGTCTGTGAGGAGTGTGGTGTGTTCTTCCTGTGTCCGCGTGGGTTTCCTCCGGGTGACTGTCTGTGAGGAGTGTGGTGTGTTCTCCCTGTGTCTGTGTGGGTATCCTCCGGGTGACTGTCTGTGAGGAGTGTGGTGTGTTCTCCCTGTGTCTGTGTGGGTTTCCTCCGGGTGACTGTCTGTGAGGAGTGTGGTGTGTTCTCCCTGTGTCTGTGTGGGTTTCCTCCGGGTGACTGTCTGTGAGGAGTGTGGTGTGTTCTCTCTGTGTCTGCGTGGGTTTCCTCCGGGTGACTGTCTGTGAGGAGTGTGGTGTGTTCTCTCTGTGTCTGCGTGGGTTTCCTCTGGGTGATTGTCTGTGAGGAGTGTGGTGTGTTCTCTCTGTGTCTGCATGGGTTTCCTCTGGGTGACTGTCTGTGAGGAGTGTGGTGTGTTCTCTCTGTGTCTGCGTGGGTTTCCTCTGGGTGATTGTCTGTGAGGAGTGTGGTGTGTTCTCTCTGTGTCTGCATGGGTTTCCTCTGGGTGATTGTCTGTGAGGAGTGTGGTGTGTTCTCTCTGTGTCTGCGTGGGTTTCCTCCGGGTAATTGTCTGTGAGGAGTGTGGTGTGTTCTCCCTGTGTCTGCATGGGTTTCCTCCCGGTGATTGTCTGTGAGGAGTGTGGTGTGTTCTCTCTGTGTCTGCGTGGGTTTCCTCCCGGTGATTGTCTGTGAGGAGTGTGGTGTGTTCTCTCTGTGTCTGCGTGGGTTTCCTCCGGGTGACTGTCTGTGAGGAGTGTGGTGTGTTCTTCCTGTGTCCGCGTGGGTTTCCTCCGGGTGACTGTCTGTGAGGAGTGTGGTGTGTTCTCCCTGTGTCTGCGTGGGTTTCCTCCGGGTGACTGTCTGTGAGGAGTGTGGTGTGTTCTCTCTGTGTCTGCGTGGGTTTCCTCTGGGTGATTGTCTGTGAGGAGTGTGGTGTGTTCAATCAATGAGACACCTTGTGATTATTTGGCCTCAATAAATGATCAAAATAAATGACTACCCAACTACAAAAACTACTGATTCTGACATCTGTTACCTTACTGATTCTTAGCTTTCTGAGCCGAGTCTACATACAGGAACATTGTAGCTCTCACAGATTCCCATTGCTCTCATCCACATCCTTAAGGGACCTGCAGCTCAGGGCCTAGTTAAGGTACATCGAAGTGTGGAAGCTGGTCCTCCCTCTGCCCCGGCCCTGCTCCCTCGCAGGGCACCCGAGAGACCTGCACCGCTAAGCAAACCAAACCCAGAGGTGCAGGAGGCTTTCTTCCTCTGATCCCAATTGCCCTCCACCAAAGCATGCTCACAGCTGAGAGCAGATGGAAGGGCAAATCGGCAGCACTTAAAGACGTCAGCACAATGTATGAAACACTACATGTCCAAACATTTACAGACACCCCTTATAATTAGTGAATTCCACTACTCTGCAGACAGAGATGTTTGATTAAGCATGAACAGAGAAGCAGGAAATGGACTGGAATCTGCAGCAACAGCACGGATTATGCTGGGATCACACTACATGAATATGGCCCGATTTTGTCAAAATCGGGACGAGGAACGGACTTGTAGCGTGGCATAATCAAAGAACAGCGATGTGGCATCTGGGACACGCCACAACATCCCCAGCAAAGGTCTAGCATGTTCGAATCTTATGTAGTCTGACGTATCCTACGACACGTTCCTTGACAATGACCAACAGAAGGACAGAGCGCTCTCTGGTGCACATTTGTAAACATGGAGAATGTTCGTCAGGTGGAAAAACGAAAATGAGGAGATGCTCTCTACACATTACCTCAAGTTCTATTTGCGGGAGAGACCATCCATACTGTCCTCTTCGTAACACCCAAGAACGGGTCCATAATCGTTTTTATTCTTCTCGGAACACAAAACCTCCAGCATCTCACACAGTGCTTCTGTAGCCATGATTGACAGTTCCTGGACCCGCCTCCCTGACAACATCTGAACACGCTAGATCGCAAACAATGATTGGTCAATGTCAAACGTGTAGTGTTGCCAGTCTCCCGACCAAGCCACGGCTCTGATTTATAGCGCTAATCTGACAAAGTGAACCTCGTGAAAGGCAAAACTGTTGTATAGTCTGATCCCGGCATTAAAGCAGCCATGCTCAATGCCAAGTGTCAGCCAGAGCATCTTCCAACAGATATTTCACAGGAATCAAGAAGTTACGATATGATATTTTTTTGTTTTGTTTTGTTTTTAAACATTATTACAGTTAGTTTTACTGTAGATGTGGATACAGATTCTTTCATTAGAATGACCATCTCTTTGTCCAACAACAGCTAATCAAAGCAAGACACTACATCCATAATAAATGCCTTTTTCACTCCATGTGCCCATTATATTTGGGATCAACCAAATTGTCAAAACAACCTCTGCCCAAGTCAGAAACCATGGGATGAAACAAGTCATTCTGATTCTGCTCTGCTTCTAACAGAAACGGTCAGAAAATAAATGCAGTATAGCAACATTACTGTCACCGATAGCCTGAATGTACCTTTAAAAACGTACGACAGTGGTTTTAAAAACCAGTTGTGTTCACTCAAGTCCCATTACATTCTCTTCTCCAAAAGGAAAGGTGAATATTTATAAGCTTTCATTATAAAACTGATTAAATTGGGCGTATGATATCAGTGATATTGTCAAACTAAAAAATCTGCAATAAACATAGAATATGTTACAAATATGACGCCTAAAACTCTTTAGTCCTGGGTTCCTGTGCTGGGGCAGGGCTGTCTAGACAAGGTGAGAACGGTGCTGTGTGGTTCGATAATAAATACCCAAAGACTATGTTAAATACTGGAATATCAGTATTGGCACGTATTTCTTTCACTGTATTTGCTGGAATTTTTGCACAGCACTGGATTTGCAGATATCCTTCTATATTTACAAGCAGAATTTTTAACTCGAATAGATATTGATCAGAACATCTAAAATGGTTCCTGTTTCTGTACTAGTTCTTTGCTACACCTACAGTCATGAAGTTTTCAAGAAGACAAGTTAGGGAGAGGTGGGAAAGAAGTTAAATTGATTTTTTATGGAAGGTGGGGCATAAATGTTTCTGTGCCTGGAGAACAGACAAAGCCTCTGCAGCTGGACGGTGGATTTTCAGCGAGCCCACCTTCCCTGTCATAGTTAATTTTCTAAAGTTTTCCGGCCGATGGAAGTGGGCTGCTTGGTTCGCGCTGAGAGAGACAGCTTGTCTCCAGCGAGTTTGGCACTGCTGAACAGACATAGCGTCCTGCTACTGACGGCCTGCTTCAGGCAGCATCTGTTAGAAAACTCCACTGGCTCAGGATCAAGTAACTTGTGGTGTGACTCCATTCATTATCATCTCCTCCTGCCCTTCCAATCATTCTGGAATGATATCAGTTAAGAAAGAGGGTAAAGAAGTGCAGTCTGAAAGTAACCGGTCATTCATTTTTGGTGTTGTTTTGATCCTGTGCTCGGGCACACTTTAAATCAGTGTAAATTTAAAGGGCATCCCAGTCTTAGGTGGTTAATTAGATGCAAATATACTATTACGCAGTATTCTACAGCACAGGATTACAGCCTCCATTCAAATTCACCCTTAACCACTGATTTTCACTCGTGTTCCTCCCAACATCAACACACAATATCAGCAGGTATACTCTGATTCCAGTTGGACATTAAAGTGCATAACGCCAGCTCTAATTCAAAGGTAGGGATCAGAAATCCAAATGCAATTGAAGAAATTAACATTAGACGTCATGAGCACTTAATTGCAACTCCTTCTCTGTCAATGACTGCCTAAAGTGCCCAAATCATAGACTTATTGTTACCTTCTCTAGTCAACTGCTGCACTCACTTCTTAATCAGTGGCGGATGCTGGTCTTTCAAGGAGGGGAAGCTCAATTTCGGCCTACATCATAAAATGTGTCGGTTTATTTATACGCAAATTCTACCCTCCGTTCCTTTTTAAGAAAATGGTCTGTGACCCTGTCGTACCAACAAGGCGTCTTTTCCAGGGACTTGACTAGTGTCCTCTCAATGGCCAGCAGAGCTAAGCTGCTTAAACGGCCTTGGCCCATGTGAAGTGTGTCCGCCTGTGCTCCCACGGACCTTTACACCAAAGGATCGCTGATTCGCTCATTTTGCTGTCAATCAAAAAACTGTTTAAAGCACTGTGAAGCTGCGGGAATGATTGAGAGGAAAGCCGCGTCTTTACCAGTGATAAGAAGCTGATTCTGAACAAAAGTTGAGTGCGTTGTAGTGCATATTTATTCAATGACATGTACACACAACAGTATATATTTGATCACTTGTTTTTTGTTTTTTTTTACATTTTAGGGAAAGCTGAGCTTCCCTTGCAGTCTTAGAGCAATCGCCTCTGTTCTTAATGTAGCTTTCATTTTTTCTTCAAAAACCCTGTGCTTATCCTGTTTTTATTGTTTATGAGAGCTCTACACTTGTGTGTGTTAGGAATACAATTACATCAAGCTATATCAAGTGAATTAAGGTGTACATAAACGCTTTGTCGGCCTTGAAACCTCCGGTCTTTGTCCTTCAAGCATCATCCCAGCGATACCCGAGGTGACTACTTACATCGGAACAGTTAGAAAGCTTCCATTCACTTCCGAATTCATTCTGGTTTTTCTGTCTGCAGTTACATCATCAACAAAGAAAAGTGAGCCAGTGCCACTGGCAGCTCTAACTGCCCATTCCACTGCCCGTTTCCCAGCTGAGGTGATATGTTTTGACTTGTGTATCTAGTTTTTTTACTCTCCAAACTTTCCTCATTCCATCATTCTGGTGCAACATCATTTTCATTTCCCTTGTTCCTAAAACTTTCTCAGAGCTCCACAGGCTGTCTAAGGACTTTGCAGGTACTTCTGAAGTCTTTTTCTGTATGCTTTAAAGCAGCAGGATGTGATTTTGAGTAGCATCAAAATGGGAAAAAGCAGAATAGATGATGCTGAGCTACTCCACTAACATGCTTCATTTTTATTCATTTTACTGCATTTACAACCCTCAAAATAAATATTTCTCTGTGATAGATAGATAGATAGATAGATAGATAGATACTTTATTGATCCCCAGGGGAAATTAAAGGTCTCAGTAGCTTACAGACTTAGACATCACGTACACGAATCACTAAACAGCAATGGACTAATAGAGTTTAAAAAAAAAAAAAAAAAAAAAAAAAAAAAAAAATAAAAATAAAAATAAAATACACAAGAAGCTGACAGTGTGCTTAAGAATAATCAATCAATCAATCAATCGTCAGAGTAATCAAACATAGCCTGGCAAGAATCTGTGATACTGTGAGCAGCTGGGGATGATCTCTTTTGTGCAGCATATGATTTAAAAGTTGAAAAGGTGTGGATAATGCAATGGGTATGGAATGTGCAATATAAGTACAGTGCAATAACAGTGCAGTTTCAGAATTAGAAATAAATATATTAAATAAAATAGTGCAAGGCAATTTAGTGCAATGTACCTGTATTAAGTATACACCTACTATTGTAGCTGTCAGATTAAGGTACACATGAGGTAGATGAGTTGGTTGACTTGTCCAGTGGTTGACCTGTCTATTGTCCAGTTAGGTACACATGTGCAATATGGAGGAGGTGGAGGTGGTGGTGGTGTTGGATGGACAGACAGACTATGCAGAGAAGTCCAACTCTCCTCTCCCCTTTAGTGAAGCATTGAACAGCTCAATAGCCCTGGGGACAAATGACTTCCTCAGTCTGTCAGTTGAGCCTGGCAGTGAGCGAAGTCTCCAGCTGATCAAGCTCTTCTGCTTGGTTATGATACTGTGGAGTGGATGGCACTCATTGTCCAAGATGCTAATCAGTTTGTTCAGGGTCCTCTTGTTTGATATGGAAGTGATGCACTCCAGTTCAGCCCCCACCACAGAGCCAGCTTGTGGCCAGCTGTGATATATATTCAGACAAATCTAGTTCCAATTTGTCATCTATTGTATCATCATCTCATCCATTCCTGTGTCCTGAAGCATTTTTTTGATCAGATATATGTTACTAACCATAGGATTGTTTCCTTTGGTAAACTTACCACAACGTACAGTGAAACCTCTACTAATGAACTTTTCAAGATACGAACCGGGCATTTGAATATTTTTTGCCTCCACCAACGAACCATGACTCTAGAAACGAATCCGAGCCTCCGCCGAGCCGGTGGCTGGAAATGGCACCTGACCCCAATAGGCGAGTCTCCCAGCGCGCCCAGACTTGAGTGAGCTTTTAAGATTAGCAAATTGTAGCTTTAGCAATTTAGCATTAGTGTAAATAGCAGACATCGAAATTCGTGCTAAGTTAAGCCGTATCTACGCTTCGTCTCCCCACATTCACCCGCCTACTCTCCATTATTCCACCCACCCCCACCTCCCATCATACAGCCAGTGCCTGTGTTACTCCTCCAGCCAGTCGTCACGTCTTCAAGGTAGCGATGTGTAACCACTTACAACTTTATTTCTTTTTTATTACTGTTACCACTGTATTTCTTTTTTATTTTTAGTAATGCTACATGTAATTGTTTTTATTATTTGAGAGTTTTGTAAACATATATCAGTGCAAAAAGGGCTTTTCCATTATTTTAAATGGGGAAGGTTGACTCAAGAAACAAACTTTTCTATTTACGAACCGGGTCACGGAACGGATCAAGTTCGTAGGTAGAGGTTCCACTGTATTTGCTTCTAAACGATATTGCAAACAGTTTACATTGGACCCTTTCACTCTGTAGAGACAAAAGACTGCACTTTGTTGCACTTATTATAATAATTATACTTAATAATTATGCAAAATTAATTTATTTAATATAAGTAAAAAATCCCAGATCTGATGGCACAAATATGAGAGACATATTGAGCCAATCAGATAATACCTTAATGGTTCTAAGGCCCTCAGCATTATTACACAACAGTGCTGAAGAAACCAGGCTAAGAGCAGTTTGTAAGAGGTCTGGGCTGAACGGCGTCTGTATGGAAATGCCATTAGAAGGATTACTCTCTGCACTCAGAACCTTTCTGGCCTTCAGCAAAAAATAAGAGGGCTCTTTTTTCTATATATACACTTTTCTATATCTATAGTTCATTTATTTCCATTTATAGATGTGAAGAATCTCATAGAACTGGCTTATCATTCCTTCCCTGCCTCAGGGACAGCACATTTCTTTCAACAAGGTACAAACTGTGCAAGTTTATGTTCAAAAGCTACAATACAGATCTTAGGAATAAATTCTATACCCTAAGTACATTGTAAAAGTAAAATACAGAGTGGGCCATTTATATGGATATATAAATTAATAAAATGGGAATGGTTGGTGATATTAACTTCCTGTTTGTGGCACATTAGTATATGGGAGGGGGGAAACTTTTCAAGATGAGTGGTGACCATGGTGGCCATTTTGGATCCAACTTTTGGTTTTTTCAATGGGAAGAGGGTCATGTGACACATCAAACTTATTGGGAATTTCACAAGAAAAACAATGCTGTGCTTGGTTTTAACATAACTTTATTCTTTCATGAGTTATTTACAAGTTTCTGACCTGACAAGTTTCAAGATCTGCAGCACCTGAAACTACAGATACTGCAAGCCTGTGCTAGCATTTCTCCTGTGGTGTTGCTATCAGTGTGTGAAGAGTGGGAGAAGAGGGTTGCATTGACAATCCAACACAATGGGCAGCACTTTGAACACCTTTTATAAGTGATCAGAAACTTGTAAATAACTCATGAAAGAATAAAGTTGTGAAATTAAATTGTGAAATTCCCAATTAGTTTGATGTGTCACATGACCCTTTTCCCATTGAAAAAACAAAAGTTGGATCCAAAATGGCCGACTTCAAAATGGCCGCCATGGTCACCACCCATCTTGAAAACTTTCCCCACTCCCATATACTAATGTGCCACAAACAGGAAGTTAATATCACCAACAATTCTCATTTTATTAATGTGTATCCATATAAATGGCCCACCCTGTACATTTAAAAAAGGGGTGGCATATTTCTAGCTTTTCTTGATTAAATATTTTAGAACAAACACACATCAGTAAGTACAAATCCTAAAGTCAAGACAAAGACACTGTAAATGTAGCAGAATATGATACAATTATCTTATTCCCCATTCACGTGGATCTGTTTATTTTTGAAAACACCATTGTCACCATTCTGGTGTGGACTTAAGTAACAGTAAACAGAGGTTTTCCGAAATGCTTATGTCACGTAGCCACCTGTCTCTGGCTGAAATGCAAATAGCTCCTCACTCCCTGTATAGTGAAGTACATAAGTTATAAAACTACAACATACATGGAGCAAGCTCTAGTTTACAGACTCCCATACTTATTTATGAATAAGTATAATAAGCATTTGAAATGTATAATGCACTTTTAAGATCTAGATTCAGTAATTTCATGACTATGCACTACATATGGAGAATGGAGTGAATTGGGATTAAACAACTGTGTTTGTCTCATGCGTCATGGTGTTTTGATGCCTCTCTTTAAGAGGTACTGTGGCCCCCTACTGGACAGGCATGATATCCACCCTAGGAATAGCATAGGGCCTTGATTCTAAGAATGCAGGCTTAAATTACTGTGTTTAGTGTTTCATAAGAGCAGTGCTAAACATGACTTGGACTGACACTGATTTTACAGGCACACTGAAAGGCTATAGCACCAGTCTCCAGATGCAAATACCACATGAAGAGTGAACACTATACATTTTGTAACCACTCTCGTGCACGACTTAAAGACACAACATCACTGTTGTCAATGAAACAACTAAACACCTCGCCATGCTCCTTTGTAGGTTTACTCTAGTCTTGTAAATACAGCTGAATTACAGCTGGAATTCTGCACTCTATATATAGTGCTGGAGTAGAGTCAGAACAAATACTGTTCCATTGTCCAAATACTTCACACTGCACCCTACACAAAGGCGAGTGCTTGGAGACTATTAGTGTGCAGGACAGAGTGCGGTGCAATATTAACAGTAACTTCATTAAGTACAACTGTGCGTCTATGTTTGCGAGTCTTTGTGACCTTGTTAATAAAACAGATGACTTCACTAATGCAGCTTTTCGGCTGGGCAACAGAATACATTTGTGCAAGAGGCTGCAGTCACTTTTGCTTAATTCAGCCAAGCGGAACGCACCAATAAAACTACCCAGAGACTTTATGGCTCGCTTTCACAGTCTGAAGCCGGTTCATGTGCATGCCTTAATTTACGGCTTCTGTTAATCAGTATTAAAATCCCAACATGAAGGCTAGCTTTTCGGGTGCCACTCAAACGACCGGAGGAGATGATAAAAGGTTAATGGATGACACAAGACGCAGGACGTGAAATTCATCAATCACACTCTATCTGGGGTGTGCTGCATTAGTTACTCACTGTAGTATCCATACAGAACGGTGTCTTCTATTTGCTTCCTTGTTTCATTGCCCGCTGCCCAGTCCTGGAATTAAAAAACAGAAGGAAAAATAATCACCAAAAATGACAACTGAAGAACACGAACAGCCACTCAGAAGTTTCACTTGCCTGTGTCTTAGCTACAGCTATGTTCTACCTACACTCGGCAGGGTTTGCAGGTTTACAATTACTGATTGTGGTCCATCGCTTGCTGCACAACTCTCATCCATCAAAAGAAAACGGACCAACATAGGTCCACTGTTGACAGGGGATGGAAACTGAGTGTTGAAAGTACATCAGGCAGAGGAGTGCAGCAGCCTGACTGCCCGCGAGTCTGAAGAACTGTTCGAGTGACTAGAAAACTTGGCCTTGATCCTTCATAGCCTTCGTAGTGTGAATAGTGAGAGGAGTGAGAGGACTCCATCCTGATGCTGCAGGCCCATGTTTCACACTTTCTTTTATTCTGTAGATATTCTTGACAGCAAGAAAACTTGACCTAGTGAGTCACTGAGTTGACTTCCTTACCCACTGCTGCGCTTTCCCCCAGACATTTATGCTGCAGGTCAGGGTGCTTTCTAAGACAGTTCTGTAGCAGCAGCTGGGGATGGTTGCGAGCATCCCGAGGCCAAGTCTTCTTCATTAATGAGTTATTCAGGAACCAGGAGAAAACACTGACCATGCTTACGTCCAAAGAGAGCATAACCAGCCATGCTTCACTGGATTTATTACAACCCTGGTAAAGTGGATTTATGTGAAAAGATACACACTGTACACACTGTTTTATGCTGTGCAGAGAGTGGCCCACCACCCCAATCACGCCATGTGGCAGCCCCTTTCCACTGGTGGACAGGGTAAAATGTGGTGGATAATCTGTGTAGCAACAGATGAGCCGAATTTAGTTACTGTATGCCTACAAAGTGCATCTATATGGCGGGCGTACCATGGCAACTTAGTCTGTAAGCAAAGCCAGCAAACCCATGGAGTGATGTACATTTCCAATTCACCGCAGACACAATGACACAAAGCGCCAGATGTACACAGACGAGAAAAACAGCACAACCGGACTAATCAAGGAACTGCCACCTGCCCATAGAGCGGAGAGAGATTGACAAATGACACAGGACAGACTTCATATACTGAGGCTCTACAAGGTGTTGTGAAGGAGTGGTGTTGTTGTGGTGATAGCTGTTTTTTTTCCCAGCCGGTACGGCTTGCGTGTGTGTGATTTTTATTTATATATTTATTTATTTTTTCACCACTCCAATGTGACAGAGATCCTATCAAAAACGTGACCTGACAGGTTGATGACTCACAGGTTCTCAAAGCTGATCCAAATGCCAGAGTGTATTGCTGTCTACCCCGCAGCCGTAAATCACTCTTTCTGATGCCCTCCTTGTCACGAACCCCACCCCCTCCCCCATCCCAGGTCTCGCATCCACCCCTCTCTGAGCTGCTCTTGCAAAAGATCACATTCTTAATTGGTACATGACTCTGGAAATAACCTTAATCCTGAACTCAGACCAGTTTGACCTGATAAATTATTACCTCATGCTGTTCATTCCACAACTCTAGTTGTGACTAATCATTTTAAATAACCAATGAAGGGATTAAATATTCATAGCTATATTAATAATTAGGTTAACCTATTAAATTTGAATGTCTTGCTATTCTGATAAGGGTACTATTACAACCAAGAAAAAAAAAGATGTTAACAGTCTGCAATGTCCTCCTTCCCTAGTCCAGCATACGTTATCCTGCTCAAGTTGAGCTCAATAACCACTTGAGGAGCTGGATCAGGAGTGTTGAGTCAAGGAATGCTTGAACTCGATTCTAGAGCACTAATCTTTCATACGCAGGTCTCTGTTGAAACAGGCTAAGACCACATTTACAGTGTTTTATGCGAATAGGCATATCACTCTGTGAATTCTAATGTAACTTTTATAAGCAGAGAAATTACCGTTATCTTAGCCCCTGTCCACAAGAATCCGATTTTATTTTGCTCTCTCCGTTTTTGAAAATATCCCCATCTAGACGAATATTAAAATGGCTGCCTTCCCATGTCAGTTCAATAGGGGGCCGTAGTGCCTCTTAAAGGCTAAGCAGCAGCTATATGAAAGTGTCAAACAATTAAATACAGTGGAATTTGAGTTCTGTGAGGAGTTGGTGTGTTCTCCCTGTGTCCGCGTGGGTTTCCTCCGGGTGCTCCGGTTTCCTCCCACAGTCCAAAAACACACGTTGCAGGTGGATTGGTGACTCGAAAGTGTCCGTAGGTGTGAGTGTGTGAGTGAATGTGTGTGTGTCTGTGTTGCCCTGTGAAGGACTGGCGCCCCCTCCAGGGTGTATTCCTGCCTTGCGCCCAGTGATTCCAGGTAGGCTCTGGACCCCCCTGCGACCCTAAATTGGATAAGCGGTTACAGATAATGGATGGATGGAATTTGAGTTCCTAACTCGTGTTTATTGATAGTCAGAAGACATGTTATTTCTTACTAATTCAAGAAATAAGGTTTAAAAGACAGTTGGTTCTCCTCCCCCAACGGTGTTCGGAAACTCTAATAGGCGTCTTGTCTGTGACGTAGGTGGTGGACAAAAACTCTAGAAGCTGCACTTAATTTAATGCAAAATGAGGAAAAGGTGTGTTGTTTTTGGCTGCAATCATTCAATGTACAGTGGGACATCTGTGAACAAATGGCCCAAAGATCCCAAAATATCCAGAAAATGGACTAAATTTGTCAACTTTAAACGGACACTTTGGAAAGGACCCTCCGCTCACTCCGTTATCTGTAGCTCATTTCACTGGCGCTTTTCCAACAATATGGGCATGTAAGGACACCAACGAAAGGTGTTCAAGAGCCTCTGTAACATGGAGGTAAACAGGGTAAGGACACTCACTTCGCCTGTTTTAGTTACCGCGGCGTTGTTCAGCTGTGGCCCACCAGTGACGTCACGGTTGCGTTCAAGAATTTCCGTAGCGAGCTCGGGTTTTTCCGTCAATTTAATAAAATTGTCAGTTTTAAAGCAAATTAAGCAGTTATTTTCATTTTAATTCATACTTATACATGTCAGTAATATAAAATAACGTGAAAGGTCCGTTAAGTGGTGCTTAGCCTTTAAAGAGAGACCTCAAAATACCACGACGTATGAGAGAAACAGAGGTTTAATTTCATTTCACAACACACTCCCTATGTAGTGCACTACACAAGTCATTAAATTACTAACTCTAGATCCTTAATAGTGCAGTGTTTATATTTTAATACAGCATCCTGTATACTTATTGATAGGCGGGAATCTGAAATATAGCGCTAGCTGCATGTACATTAAAGTTTAATTACTTATGTACTTCACTATATAGGGAGTAAGGAGCTATTTGAGTTACAGCCAGATACAGACGCTCTGTGTGACGTCAGCGCTTCTGAAAATATCCGTTAATCTTCGTTCACATGAGAACAATGACAACGGCATTTTCAAAAATCTCCACCTTGGAGAATGTGACCTAAAACGCCATTTTCGTGTGAACAGAATGGAACTCAGAACTCTGAGTAAGAGAGTGCATCATCATGAGGCAACCCACAGACCTGTCAATCACTGCAATAATCTCTTTAGAGGCAAACTAACTCAAGCAGACCCACGCAGCCCTAGGTGTGCAAGCTGCATTGCTGATATGTTTACTGGAGAAGGCTCCTTCAGCCATTAAGCCCGCTTACTGAACTGAGGGGAACGATACATTTGATCTACACACCAGAAGAACGGATTACCATGACTACCAAAGCCAAAGAGAGGATCTCTGCCATAATCTATTCATGTATCATCTGTGTTTATCCTGGGCTTGAAGGTTCTCCCCAGCCAAGTCCCTCCCTGTCTCAACAAAAGCCACCTGTCTCCCCCAGTCACTCTACAATTCGAGGCAGTGTGTGAGCGCTGCTGAGGAATTAGCTTCAAGATGCATTTTTATTTTCCTTCTGTCTCCACAGGCTTTAATTACTCCATTACTGAAACTGTTATGGTGTGTTCCAACTGCCCGGAAAACCTTCCATTTGTCAGAGCTGAACCAAATATCAAAACAATTTGAAGGAAAAGGTCTCGCCTGAAACACTTGGCTGGTGGGCACTCGAAAATGAGATCTGTCAAAGCCCAAACTTCCTCTTCCTCACTGAAAGGACGTGGCTTAAGATACATCATCTCTATGTTTGACCTAGCAGCCAGCGAATGCAGGAATGTGCCTATAACTTTCGTTTCTGTTAATATTTCATTAGGTCTTACTGCCATTTGAAGGAGTATAATCTGTTCAGGTGTCCTTTCTTTTTGATGAGGGCAGATTTTGGCTTGACATTTACAAGCTTACAGGTCCCTGAGCTGATCATTATCTTAAATCACTCAAAAAGTAGGACAGGAAAAGACTCTCTCTCATTCAGTCCTCCCTACAATCTCACCCCTCTCTCCCTCTCAAATAAACACTGTCTAAAAGTGAAGGACTTCTATTAAAGCTCTGTTGCAAATCTATTTCCTAATACATGGCTTCTAAACTACGGGGCTGTAGAAGAGTGGGAGACAACTACTGAAGTGGTGGTTTGTTAAAGAGGAAATCCACAAATGTGCCAAACATTCCACATAAGCATTAGGACATAATCAAGAGTCATTCTGATCACAATAGGGGTCACAGACATCCAGTGTCCATATTACCTCCATTACATTAAATGCTCATGAATACAATTTATGATCTACGAGATTTGGTCCAGAGCCTTCCTATAATCATTAGGCACAAGTCAGAATGGAACACACCATTGACAGGGTGCCAGTCCATCAAAGGGCATCACACACGACCTGTAGACAGTTTCACAAGGCCATTCTGTGTGGGAGGAAACCCAGGCAGACACAGAGAGAACACACCCAAATCCTCACACCTGGTATATATATGGTATCATATGAATTTCTACAGAAAGACTTCATCTGGATACTGTGAGTAGCCATTGGCCTGCCCTGTCTGTGTCGTCATATTCCAACCACTCAAGAGCCATCAAGCTTCAAAATGAACTTATTCAGAAAAATGATGATACCTTGTAAGTGCCATTTGGGAACTTCATGAAGGACACTAGAAAGATATCCACTGGGAGAAGAGCAGATGTGATCAGTGCAATGGCCAGAGCACATATTGCCGTAATGGTGGAGATGACTTCGCTCTCCTGCCGACTCTGGTATTTCCGAATGTAGACCCAGCAGAAGGCCAGGATAACCTAGAAGGGGAAAAGTAAACAAAAACCAGCATAGCAAATAATCTCTTTAAACTCAACAGGGTAAGAGAAGAAAAACAGAAATAAAAAAAACACATTTCTAACAGTCATTAAGTCATAAGTTTCAGGTTTTGTGTGATCTATTTGATTCTGCTGCAGAGCACAAGCTGAGCAAAGGTCTTACAGATTTAAGAAGTACGTAGCCTGTATCTCTGAACCTATCTCAAACACATTTAATATGAGTATTCTTAATGGTTCATTGGGAGTTGAGATAGTTGTAAAGTTCAGGTCTGGTCTGTAAGCAATAAAAAGAGGTTTACTGTAGTTCACATGTGTACAGAGAGATTACAGAGTCAGAATAAATACATAGGTAGCTTATATCTCTGAACCTCCCTCAAATACTATCTATGAGTAATATACATTCTTAATAACAATGAGAACTGACTAGTCAGCCATAAAGGTTCAGGTTTGGCCTGAAAAATAAGTGTCAAAAGCCAAGCAGCCTGTAGCTGCAAATGTAAACATCTGTCTCACATGTAGTTTTTCTGGACTCTCAGAAACATGACTTCATATGTAGTTACTTTACACAATGAAACAATACAGGAGGTCCTCGGGTTACGTCAGCCCTGAGTTACGATGTTTCTTGGTTACGACACATTTACTGTATAAAGCCTTGTTTCGACGTAAGTGGTTTTGCATCGTAAATGTCGCAATGTGAACTTCGTGTTTGGTGTGCGCGGCGGAAGAATACACGGTTACGCGGCTCAGGACTGAGGAGGATAGGTGTTAGGATAAGATAAGTGCTTACAGTATGTTATTTACGTACACTATGTACGTATATTCCGACTTACACCGAAAATCGGTTTACGACGCGACGTAGGAACGGATCAACGTTGTAAGTCGAGGACCCCCTGTATACACTGATACTCAATGCTGCATTAACACAACATTATTCTGAACAGAATTCCAAAATTGCACCTATGTAAATATCCAATAACTAATTGTCACATTATACCAATATATCAACCAATATTCAAATTCACATCCCCATAATTATCAGAGAAAACTTTAGATGCTTGGACCACAATATAAGCCTGTGCTAGCATTTCTCATGCAGTGTTGCTATCAGTGTGTGAAGAGTGGGAGAAGAGGGTTGCAGTGACAATCCAACACAATGGGCAGCACTTTGACCACATTTTATAAGTGGTCAGAAACTTGTAAATAACTCACAAACGAATAAAGTTACGTTAAAACCAAGCACACCATTGTTTTTCTTGTGAAATTCCCAATAAGTTTGATGTGTCACGTGACCCTCTTCCCATTGAAAAAACAAAAGTTGGATCCAAAATGTCCGACTTCAAATTGGCCGCCATAGTCACCACCCATCTTGAAACGTTTCCCCACTCCCATATACTAATGTGCCACAAACAGGAAGTTAATATCACCAACCATTCCCATTTTATTAAGGTGTATCCACATAAATGGCCCACCCTGTATGTGTGTATATATATATATATATATATATATATATATATATATATATATCTATCTGTGATAATCACTGGAGAGCCCGAGTCCTATGATATGGTCATTGTTATGGAGTGCATCATCTTGAGTAAACTGCCAGTCTACGCTGGAGTCTCAGAGGTGCACTTAAAATGATGACATTCTTGGGGCACTTGTTGCTAAAATAGTCTATTATTTTAAGGAAAAGATTGGTGTTAATTATGATTTCAATACGACTTTATTAGCCACTGTCACACCTGGGTTGAAAATTAGTGTGAAAGTAATTTTAAAAAAGTGCAAATTAAAATGCCTTCTGCTGCGATAATTGTATGCAATACTTTTGATGGCTGAATATTTTCATTTTTTGCCCTTTGATAGAACAGCCTTCAGCAATTGTATGAAATGAATTGTATTTAATCATGAAAAGATTTAAACCTGAGCACTGTCTCATGGAACCAAACATTTCTGGGGGGAGTGGGTAGGTACTTTGCAAAAATAAAGGGTCACACTATTACACAAGCCAATAATAAGGGGCAGAATAAGTCTTCAAAATCAAATGAAAGTTTGTCTATTTTTTCCTCTGTAAGCGAAATAAAGACATTGAGAAGCACTTTGGAAAAGTTGTTGTCTGCATTTGAGGATGTCAAACATAAAAAACATTTCCCGGAAAGTAAAAAGAAAACCACTGATGTGAATCAGGTCAGAAGTGAGGCAGCAAAAATACAAGGATGTTTGCATAAAAACATTAAACATTTCCTGTTTTGTTCTGATTTTCTTCTTCTTTTTTTACATGAACAAAATGTTCCACAGCTCTGCTTTTACACTGTTCAGGGCCTGTATTTACCAGGACTGCTGTTCATGAATTTTTGGGACAGTGATAATTATAAATACAATCTGACATCATCCTTTTAGCTTTCTCTCAAGTTTAGTAAATTAGACCCTTCCACAGGTTAAAAATAACTCTAACACAGGTTAATTCCACAGGTACCTCAGAGACAGACGCCTCCGGACAGATGCCTTTCATTAAAACAGCAATTAAACATTAGGAATGGATCAGGTGAGGATCAGCAAGGTCATATTCCAAGCACACACCCTATAAGTGACGAGGGCACTGCTAAAAACGTCTAAGCAGCAGATGCCGTTTTCAGACAGGATCAATTAAGAGGCCTACGTACTTAAGCCTCTGGCTGACTGCTTTGCCAGATCATGACACAATGCTGTGCATGCAAATTAATGCTAAAGGCAAACTGCACAGCCAAACAGGGACTTCTGCTTAGGCTGATTACATCTGTGGGGAAGAAAGTTCAGCGCACATTTAAGTTCCTGTTTGAATTTCAGCTCGACAGAGACAAGAACTCTGCAATTAGTATTGATCGTAAAACGTGTCAGGATTTATTTTAGCTGCTGTTTCATTCAAAGGAATAAATTAGGGGAGGGTTCACTGAAACACAGTTAGTGGGAAACACAGAAGAAAAGAGAAAGAACAAATATTTCAAGAAGAAAGTACATCCAGGTGAATACTGGAGAAAAAAAATGATACCAATATATTGTAAATATAATTAATATACACACATATATGCACACAGAGTGGACATTACAAAACATTCATTCATTCATTATCTGTAACCGCTTATCCAATTCAGGGTCGCGGTGGGTCCAGAGTCTACCTGGAATCATTGGGTGCTAGGCAGGAATACACCCTGGAGGGGGCGCCAGTCCTTCACAGGGCAACACACACACTCACACATTCACTCTCACACTCACACCTACTGACACTTTTGAGTCGCCAACGTGTGTTTTTGGACTGTGGGAGGAAACCGGAGCACCCGGAGGAAACCCACGCAGACACAGGGAGAACACACCACACTCCTCAGACAGTCACCCGGAGCGGGAATCGAAACCACCAAGTCCTCAGCGCAATGCCCATATATCATTATGATTCTGCTCTATCAATCAAAGCTACAGTCAACTGATTAAAAACATTTGTGACCGGTGTTTCTCTGAGCATGCTCAGTCTGCATGTCACTGACTAACAACAAACTGTGTGTCCAAGAGCTATGTTGTATGTGGAGTTTGCTTTAGTGTTCAGATAAGAGCAGTCAGTGTTTATATATCATTAACCATCATTAATCATACAACAAACTGTAACTTTACATATAGCACATACAACTATGGTTAATAATACTTTAAAATGAATCAAGACTGAGTTAAAATGTTATTAAATATAAATATAGCAGTCATTTGTATTGTGGGGATTCTGTGGGTAGTTCAGGCACTTTTGTTATTATTTTATTCAAATTAATATAACAGCACACTTTAACTTGACTGTGGTTTACAATATTTTACAATGTACCAAGACAACTTTAGTGTTGTTCTTTAGAAATAAAAAGAGTTTGGTTCAAGTGTTTCAGTAGGTAATCAGTAAGCACTTGTAAGTTATTAACAAAAACATAGTATGTGTAAAAATGTTAAATAAGCAATTAAAAATAAAAAAAAGAAGTAGACTTGTGACGTGAGCATTGTTGGGTTTAATTCACACAACAGAAGAGCTGGGGCCCGAGTGTTTATTTGTTATTATTAACAACTCCGCAGTAAGGTGAAATGACCCACACACACTCCTCCAGCTCTTTGCGCACAGCGACGAAACTTTAACTAAGCTCAACACTCTGCAGGCTACACTCAGACACACACAGACCCGGGGTTTCTGGCGTACGAGCTACAGACACACACGGCCTCATGTACCGCGAGAACGGCATTATTCTTACCAGCAGAACTACAGTGAATATCGACCATCCCAACGCAGACTCTGTCAACAACGCACCGGAGGCCGCCATCTTCACTTCACTTCCTGCAACAAACCCGGCTGCGGTCACGTGACGCATTTTACACAGACGCGACAGAGGCGCGACCAATAAATGTTAGCTACCTAATATGACGTAATAATGTACAAATAATAATAATAATAATAATAAGGAGAAGAAGAATAGTAATAGTAATTAGAGGGTGAATGTTCCTGAACGTTTGTGAATTTGACTTATCACATATTGCTAGTATTGTTGCAACATTATGCTACTTATTAGCAATGACGTTAAATTTATAGTTCTATCCAATACTATCAATATACCAAAATATGTAAATAAATAACAAATATATAACAAAATACCACCAGCTTTAAAAGACTGCCAATATACTTAGACTGAAACATTACTAAAAATTCCACATCAGAAAAACTGATATTTAAATTAGACTTCCACCTTAAATAAATTACCACTTCAAATAACCCTTAAATCCTTCAAACCCTTAAACCCTTAAAAGGCCACCAATACATTTTGATAGCCACCTTTAAAAAATCCACCTTAAGAAACCCACAATTTTATTAAGATGTCCACGTTAAAAACAACAATGTTATTTGGATTTCCACATTAAAATTTACCTTTAAAATCTTAGAGACTGCCTATATATTTCTGTGTCCCTCACATTTAGGCTTCCACCTTAATTATATGACTCCTTCATAAAAAAAGACATGTTTAAAAAAATACCACATTAAAAAGTCTCCCAATCTATTTTGCCAGCCACCTAAAAAAAATTCTTTCTTTTATTTAGGCTTCCACCTTAAGTAGGTGACCACTTCATAGAAACAGTCACATTATAATTACCATAATACCAAATAAATACCACCTTACAAAGCACCACACCAATCCCATGGAGAAAGTGTAGGATTAGACTGATGAGCTCAGCCTTTGGAAAATGGTTGAAAAAAGGAGTGTGCATTCTCTGCTGATATTTACTTTGTGGAACTAGTTTTCTCTATTGTAGTAGAATTTTCTTTAATACCTGACTTTCTTTTTCTTCATTCATTGTTCAGAACCTTAGACATTTGATAGGAAATGTTATCTTATCACATTTGAATGTAAGACAATCTGCCTTTTTCTCTGAGTGTGATTTGGGTGAGCCTTCTGATTGCATGTCTTAAACTCTGTCCAGTGTGGACAAGGCCAGTGAAACCACCCAGTGCTCTTATGCTCTGCCCATTTTAGCTGTAGAGACTAGCTGGCCAGCAAGAATTTGTCTCGTTCTCTGTCTCCTCCAGGCTAGAGTGCATTTCTGGATCAGACTGAGGAGTTCAGCTTTTGGGAAATGGTTGAAAATGGTGTCTGCGTTTTCTGCTGATACTTAGGAACTAGTTTTCTCTATCATGGCAGAATATTATTACATATCTGGCTTTTTTTCTTCACCATCATTGAGAACCTTAGTCATTTGATAGAAAACATTATCTTATTACACTGTAATGTAAGACAATCTGCCTCTTCCTCTAAGTGTGATTTGGGTGAGCTTTCTGCTCGCATACCTTAAGCTCTGCCCAGTGTAGGCAGGGCCAGTGGGACTACCCACTGCCGGTATGCTCTGCCCCCATTAGCCACACAGGCTAGTTGGCCAGCCCGAGTTTGTGTAGCTCTCTGCGAGCCAGAGTGCATTGTGGGTTCTGTGTGGACCAGATGATGTCTTGAGGCTGAATGAGATTGAGGTGGTTCTCCTGTTAGGGGCCAGTGTACTGTACCCCAGGAGAAAGATCTCAAGAAAGAATAAGTGTTCTCTGCTGATATTTAATCTGTGGAACTAGTTTTCTCTATCGTGGTAGAATTTTCTTTTTTTTTCTTCACTATCATTGAGAACCTTAGTCATTTGATAGGAAACGTTAATATGTTTGGATTTTTGACAGTCTACTTTTTCCTCCAAATGTGATTTGGGTGAACTTTGTGATTACATGCCATAAGCTCAGCCCAGTGAGGGCAGGGCCAGGGTTTTGGGGAACCCCCAGTATTTGTTTAAGGCATGCAGACAGAAGGCTCAGCCAAACTGAAAATTCAAGTAACCTCAGCACCACCCACACTGGGAGGAAGAGGCAGGTTGGCTGATGTGCAAATTTAATAAGATACAGTTTCCTATCAAATGAATAGGGTTCTCAATCATGGTGCCCTTGAGGTCTTTCTCCTGGGGTATAGTACACTGGCCCCAAACAGGAGACTCATTTTCGTTCAGCCTCAAGACATTTTCTTGTCCACACAGAACCAGCAATGCAGTCTGGCCCAGAGGGAACAGAGAACCAGACAAATTCAGGCCTGGCAGCTAGCAATACGTGAAAAGACAAATTCACTGTTTGTTCATGAACTTTCCCCCCTCTGCTTCATTTGGCGTCCTGTTCTTCATAATCTTAATCTTATTATTATTATTATTATTATCATCTTCACGGTTTTGTAAACACTACTCCTAGAGATTTCATAGTGTCAGGGACGAGGGACGAACTGATGGAGCGGACGCATTCGCTAAAGCACAGATAACGTTTAATTTACAAAAGAACAACAAACCGAGAGCTTAACATAACAAGATGACTAACAGATAGCTAACAGAGGCATGGACAAAGGAACCAAACGAACAGAAGAGGAGTAAAGACAAACTAGAGATACAGACAGACTGGAAGACAAACTAGAGATACGGACAGACTGGATAACACAACTGACTAAACACGATACAGAGAACATGAGAACAATAGAACACGACAGACTTGACATGATACAGGGAACAATAGAACAATGACCAACAAACAGGAAGTGTAGGAAGGGGACTTAAATACAAGACACTGACGAGACGCACCTGAGACAGATAACGAGAAGGACGGGTTAACAGATGACAGACGAGGAGGCGGGACAAAGGCGGAGACTAGAACATAAACAAAACAGAGCCATGTGCTAAAAGCACATGGCCAGGGACAACAGACTGACAGGACGAAGGCGTGACAGATGCCCCCCCCAAGAACGCGCAACTCCCGGGCGCGTCCTCCTAAACCCCCCAGGAGCTGGCACAGGAGAGGGCACGGAAAACAAGACAGGACAACAAACCAACGGGTGACAGGACTCAGGACAATACGGGAACAGACACTGGAGCTGGGGACACAACAGCACCGAATATACGAGACGGGACATGGGACATGACAGGTGACTGACAAAGGGAGGTAACAAAAGACTGGAACGGACTGGACATGACGGGAGTGGACACATGAGACTTGACAGAGTTTTTGACATTGGACATGACACTGGATGGAAACAGGGACTGGACAGAAGACGAGACAGGTGACAGGACTTGGTGCTGGGACTGGACGGGAGCAGAGACTGGTGACAAGACACTGGACAGGATAGGAACGTTAGACTGGACAGGGGTACGTGACTGGACAGAAGACAGGACAGGTGACATGACACTAGACTGAAACGGAGACGGAGACTGGACATGACTAACAGGGGACTGAACATGAAACCGGACAGAGGGTTGGAACGGGGACTGAACAGGGGGTTGAAACGGAGACTGGACAGGAGACGGGACGGGTGACTGGACATTGGACGGATACGGAGACTGGACATGACTAACAGGGGACTGCACATGAGACAAGACAGGGGGTTGAAACAGAGACTGAACAGGGGGTTGAAACGGAGACTGAACAGGGGGTTGAAACGGAGACTGAACAGGGCTGACAGTGGACTGGACAGGACTTGACAGGGGAACTGGTACAAGAATATTTACAGGGACCGACACAAACACAGTGACCGGGACAGGGACAGAGACAAAGGCTGACACGGGCACAGGGACAAGGACAGAGACAGGAACCAAGACAGGGACAGACAAGGGAACCAATATAACAGGGGGGTGCCCAGGACTGGCTAATGTCTGTGGGGCAGTCTGAGGAACCAGCCTGGGCACAGTTCTGGGGATCGGCCCTGAAGTCCTTCGGGCCGACCTACGGACATGGACAGGAGAGGCCGTAGCCACAGTCACGGGGACAGGAGAGGCCGTAGCCACAGTCACGGGGACAGGAGAGGCCGTAGCCACAGTCACGGGGACAGGAGAGGCCGTAGCCACAGTCACGGGGACAGGAGAGGCCGTAGCCACAGTCACGGGGACAGGGGCGGCGGGTGCCGCCATTACCGAGACAGGGGCGGCGGGTGCCGCCATTACCGAGACAGGGGCGGCGGGTGCCGCCATTACCGAGACAGGGGCGGCGGGTGCCGCCATTACCGAGACAGGGGCGGCGGGTGCCGCCATTACCGAGACAGGGGCGGCGGGTGCCGCCATTACCGAGACAGGGGCGGCGGGTGCCGCCATTACCGAGACAGGGGCGGCGGGTGCCGCCATTACCGAGACAGGAGCGGCGGGTGCCGCCATTACCGAGACAGGAAGCCCTGCAGCGACGTCCACGGAGGCAGGGGAACCTGCGACGTCGTCCACGGAGGCAGGGGAACCTGCGACGTCGTCCAAGGAGACAGGGGGGCCTGCGACGACGTCCAAGGAGACAGGGGGGCCTGCGACGACGTCCACGGAGACAGGGGGGCCTGCGACGTCGTCCACGGAGGCAGGGGAACCTGCGACGTCGTCCACGGAGGCAGGGGAACCTGCGACGTCGTCCACGAAGGCAGGGGAACCTGCGACGTCGTCCACGAAGGCAGGGGAACCTGCGACGTCGTCCACGGAGGCAGGGGAACCTGCGACGTCGTCCACGGAGGCAGGGGAACCTGCGACGTCGTCCACGGAGGCAGGGGAACCTGCGACGTCGTCCACGGAGGCAGGGGAACCTGCGACGTCGTCCACGGAGGCAGGGGAACCTGCGACGTCGTCCACGGAGACTGGAGAGGCACGCGTCGCGCTCACAAAGACAGGAGAGGCACGCGCCGCGCTCACGAAGATAGGCGCAGCTGGAGGTGCCGCGCTCTCGAGGACAGGAGTGTGTGCTGCTCGCCAGGCTCGCGCTGGAGCTGTAAAGGGTTTAGGGGGTTTCACAGGCGCACCCTTTAAATCCCTCAGAGGTGCGCCCCTGTTAGCCCCAACGCCGTCGTCCTGACGTTGGAGGCTAACAGCCCCCACCCTCAACGCCCCCCCAAAAATTTCCCCGGACCTAAGGGGGTAATCTACCGTCGAGGGTGGAACTCCAGCACGCTTCTTCCGCCGGCTCTTTCGACTCCCGCTGGCGCAACTACTCGATTCACGAGTCGACTCCTCCGGTTTAGGAATCGGAATAGCGCCAGGCAGGAGCTGGAGCCGGCAACTCCCGCTGTAGCAGTCCTTCTGTCCATAATTCGGCTCCTCTGAAGTCCTAGAGGCTACCATTGCACGAATTATGGACGCTTGGACTTCTCCTAGCCTCCGAAGGTAACTGTCTGTGCTAGCTGCGTCCTGGTGGTTGGTCATTCTGTCAGGGACGAGGGACGAACTGATGGAGCGGACGCATTCGCTAAAGCACAGATAACGTTTAATTTACAAAAGAACAACAAACCGAGAGCTTAACATAACAAGATGACTAACAGATAGCTAACAGAGGCATGGACAAAGGAACCAAACGAACAGAAGAGGAGTAAAGACAAACTAGAGATACGGACAGACTGGAAGACAAACTAGAGATACGGACAGACTGGATAACACAACTGACTAAACACGATACAGAGAACATGAGAACAATAGAACACGACAGACTTGACATGATACAGGGAACAATAGAACAATGACCAACAAACAGGAAGTGTAGGAAGGGGACTTAAATACAAGACACTGACGAGACGCACCTGAGACAGATAACGAGAAGGACGGGTTAACAGATGACAGACGAGGAGGCGGGACAAAGGCGGAGACTAGAACATAAACAAAACAGAGCCATGTGCTAAAAGCACATGGCCAGGGACAACAGACTGACAGGACGAAGGCGTGACACATAGATCTATAAATTTAATGTCATATCTATTAAACAGCATATAAGCCAATGATGCTAACGATGCTAGCAACATGTGGTAAGTCAAATTCACAAAAGTTCACGAACTTTCACCCTCTAGTTATTATTACTGTTATTGTTGTTGTTGTTGTTGTTGTTGTTATACTTACACAACTAGGGCTTTACATTCAACAACCAGCCCATGGTGGCCCCATATACAGAGAGTTACTGGGCTGCCCAAATTTATCCCGCATCCACATCCCACCGGTGGCCGGCTTTCCATCTCAGGCTGGATGTTTGTGACAACAGTAGACACAAATCAACATTATCACTTGTGAAACCCATATAAATATAAATGTGTAAACAACTAATCCACTAAATTAAAAGTCCAAAATAACTGACTGAGTGATCTACACCAGCAAGATAGTGTGCTATCCCCATGTAATCCTAGAGCCCAGCCCAGAAGCCAGCACTTCAAGTTTCTCCTAGAAAATTGGCATACTACCATGTATGCAACCTACAAGCACCACAAAGGCAAACTAGGGTTTATGCTAGCTACCTATTCCTTAAATGTGAGCTAGTTCTAGGGAAATTCTGCCCATTCAATATAATTATTCAAGCACAGGAGTGGGAATATAATGAACCGATAATTTGCATTTACTGTTGTTACTTTGTTAAAATAAAACCCATGCTCTGAATAAAATACAGCACATCCAAAAATAGAGGAAAACGTGAATCATTTGAACAGTGAAAGGACCCAGAATAGCACATTGAACGTTTTGATTCTACTCTGAATTAATGCATAGTATGAACATACATGCACCAAGATTCCTCTATCAGCAAATTTAAATGAGGGGGAAACTTGTGCCAGTCACTTTTGATCTCATCATATATGGTCACAAAGGGGCCTGTGGAATGAGGCTACTAAAGTGAGTCAGGCAAACTGAACTCTGTGCCAGATTTTACTGTTGGTTCAGTTTTAAAACTTTGCACACTCTGGCATTAAAACCTAAGAAGCCCTCCACAAAAGAAAGACTGAATTCAGTTAAGAGTACCTGATGCCTGCCCCATGTCTGTGATTTAAGTGCTAATCCATTCAGATCCTTTGACTTTAGCAGTGGGGCAGCCAAGTGGGGCAATAAGAGGATGTTTTGGCAGCGGCCATCCATCTCCGGTGACTTTGCTTCTGAGCCAAGCACTTCTGTTGTAATTCATTGATAAATTACATGTATTGCACTATGCTACGAATGAAGACAATACATAGACAGCTGTATCAGTGCACAAACATATACCGAGATGAACAGATGACCGAATGAAGATATACAGAATGAAGAATGAAAAGGATAGATGAAAGGGATGTATTTAAAGGTTCTCTTGCCCTTGCACAGCTGTAATTCTGGACGACATCCTATAAAGAGATCTGTCTTACAAAAGTGCTCAGGCCTGCCAGGATCTAGGCCGAGTGACATGGACACCATTAAATCCTTCTCTTAATCAACACAGGTTCTTCCTCTTACTCTTCCAGATCCATTGCCAGATTTCATAGACCGCCAAATGCCAACTGCTGGAGTGCATGTAAAATTGTCAAGACGCATTTGTTAAAAATAAAGGTGCCAGCAAGGATCTTTGGAGCGATGCCATACTAGAACTACTGTTGGTTTCTCATGCTGGACAAAATAAATGTCAAGTCAGTTTAAATTTAGTATTAAGGGATGGAGTCATGGATCACGGTTTTCTTCCGTGGCTCTCACGGCCTCTTAGTCATGTGGTTTTCCTTTTGTTTTGGTCCTCCATTGGCTTCCCAGCTCTGTCCATCACCTGAATCTAATCACTGTTTCCACCTGTGCTTCATTCCAGCCCCATTTGCCGCAGTTTTTACAGTGAGCAGAAACTGCAGGATGAACTGAGGATGAACTCCTGCTTGCACCATTTGTTCTGACAGAGCTGTTTAAAGTCTCCACTCTGGCTCCGTGGCTATTTCCACCCAAGTGTAGTTTAATGATGTTGTCCCTGAGAATTCTAGGATGCTCCTTCACATTCACCTTCAACATGGTTGCTAATTAATGCTAACAAAACAGACATAGTAGTGTCCAGTTATGTGCTAACAACTCACTCACTCACTAACTCACTCACTCACTCACTCATGTTTCACAAAATGCTTTTATGACACACCAAGTGCTTACATTTTATATCTTATAACACTCAAGCTTTATACACACCTGCTAGCACAATGGGTATATAAATAAACTTGCCTCGCCTTGCCTTGCCTTACATTCCATCACAAAATCATTCAGAAGGTCAAGTACTGATGTTTAATGATCGCAAATCCTTCACCAATTCGTTCGGTTTGAATAGTGTTCCACCACTCCTGCGTAAACTTGACCTGGGAGATTTACTCCACTCTAGCTGATGTTTGGCATTGGCCATGGTGATCTTAGGTCCATGTGCAGCTGCTCCAGAGCATCCCATTCTATCGGCAATGTTTGTCTTTGGAGATGATACAAGCTGTGAACAGCTGGACACCTGTGTCAGCATTTGTTTCACATTAAAGGAGCAGAAGTCACTTCTTAGAAAAGATAACTACTGCTGGTTCACTGGTTGTCTTTACACGGATCACGGTGCTAACCTCTTCATACCAGTAACACTCCATAGGACCTGGTGTTTTGGAAACACTTGGAACAAAACTTTCCAAGGACTGTCACATCAGGCCCTTGTCAGTGTTGCTCAGATCCTCACACTTGCCCATTTTGAACCACTTTGAAGGTAATCAATGGTACTCACTTTACTTACAGTGGTTTAAACCTTGGGACTGATCAGTGTCCTTATACTTGTCATTTTCATTGTGCTGTTGTATTTTATCCCTGATAATGTCTTGTGTTCTCTACAAGCTTGTATTATTATAAACTTGGTGTGTGTATTGTATTTCTAATTAGGACTCATCCTCCAACAATTATAACATATATAACATCAGCACCTGACCTCACTAATCCACTCGTGTCTAACTAATGTTAGGCCTTCAGAGATGAGTAGGGGCTTTTGCTGCAGCAATGGGTGATGAACTCCCTATAAACACCCTGGGTTTCAGGAAAATGTTAGATGAGCTGATGTCCATGGTCCGTGAACCTTTGGCCATATGTACACATGCAGCATTTATCCTGCAGTTAAATCACAGCAGACTCACAGATCGTAATCATCTCATACCTAATACACCATAATGAAAAGGCACCCCTCTCATCTGTTCTAATATTTACTTGAGTCTTTTATATACTTGAGTAACTTTAAATATAGATACTTACTGGATTTTGCTGACGTATATTTTTGGCTCCATGCAGCACTTTTCCCACGATTAATTGAGTAAGAGTTTGACCCAACACCCGTACTTTCACTTCAGAATAGTTCCTCTACTTACTTCACAGGGTTTTTGATTTCATTCAGCTTGAGGGCACCGGTGAACTCCAGCGCCCTCCATTTGAAATAACCTTATCATTTGAAGTTTCCCAGAACTTTTCAGAAGATGGTTATTAATAGAACCTTTTTTTTGTAAAACAGGCCTGCATGTGTGCAGAATCTTTTAAGATGCAAAGCACCTCAGGAAACTGAGAAAACAAGCTTTCTCATTCACAAGCTCATTCACTCATATATCACACATCACTCACACATCAGCCATAACATTATAACCACATCCTTTCTGTATACAGGACACTACAGGAGCACTTTGTAGTTCTACAATTACAGATGGTGGCTCGTTTGTTGCTGCACAGTTTGTGTTAGTCGTCTTCTAGTCCTTCATCAGTGGACACAGGATACTGCTGGCTGGATGATTATTGTTGGTAGACTATTCTCAGTCCAGTAGTGGGGTTTAAAGCACTGCTGTGTCTGACCCACTCATACCAGTACCACACACACTAACACCACTACCACCAAGACACTGCAGCGCTGAGAATGATCCACCAGATAAATCTGCTCTGTGTTGGCCATGTGCTAGGGTCCTGACCATTGAAGAACAGGGTTAAAGGGGGCAAACAATGTACGCTGTGCAAGAGATGGACTGTAATTGTGGAATTATAAACTGCTCCTGGACAGTGGAGCTGAGAAAATGGGTGGTGAATATAGAAAAAAGGAGGTGGTCATAATGTTAACCTTGTGTTAGGGTCTTGACCGACACATTTTTAGGTTTTAAATTCATACAAGTGCTCCATAAATTTGTATCATCAAGACTTTTTGATCTTGTCTGGATCTTCCATTCAAACAAAATAATAAGACATTTTTTTTTACAAAATTATAAAATTCTTTTGTTAAAATTGTGGCTTTTCTGTTGTCAAGACCCAGGTATAATTTTAAAACAGAAAACAAAAACAAGTGCCAAATCTGGACTCATCAACACACTATACACCAACAGCCTACAACAGCTGGCTCCTCCTACAACCACTCAAGCTTCAGTTAGGGGCTTCTATCTTTGTCTGTTTCACAAAACAAGGAAAGAAAGGCATGTCCAGACACGTAAGGCCCAGTCAGTTTAGAGTTGGTGTTTTATAGAGTGTACATCTCCAGTTTACAGGACGCAACAATGAACAATTAAAACCAATCATTTCATGGATACGGAAGACTAGCAAGGTCAACAAAAGTTAAGAAACTAATTGGTTGATAATTAATTGTTTTTTGGGTTATAGCTGATTTAAGACACGGGTCAAAACCGATCCATTCACATAAGAGATGGTAACAAAAAGCTAACACAAGAGGAAGGTTAATGTTAACATGCTTATTCACTCACTTACCTATGTGACCAGTTACTCAAATATACTAACTCACTCACCCATCATTTATGTTTATTTTTATGGATATTTAGGTCCTTCTTTTTACTCTTTTTAAAATTTTATTATATTTAACTTGTGTTAAACTTAATTTGAAAATATGATCTTGCTTTTGTCTTTTATTTTAAACATTGGGGTTTTAGAAATGTGCATTATAAATGTAATTCTAAAATTATTAATAATATTTTTACATTTATTATTATTTACATTGTATTATTAATATCTTATCAGAACCAGTGAATGATATCACTTTTTACTTCACAAGGCTGCAGGCTTGAGTTTGAGACCAGACTTATATATAGAAAGAGAACTAACAAGACACTGCTGGGGCAACGATGACTGGACAGGGTTACACTAAGATACGTGTGGACATGATAATTAGGTGGTGGAGCTGAGGTAAGACCAGAAGCACTAGAGGAGAATAGGGGTGGAGCCAGGGCAAATATGCCCCACCCACTGTATAGGGCATATCAAGGCCTACTGAATGGATTCAGACAACAAATCTGAGTGCAGTGTATGTTTCCCAGGACACTGAAACACATTGGTCATCTGTTTTCACACCACTGGGGCTTTGAAATGAGGTCTCTTTCGATTCATCTGAAGGTGAAGTCCACCCAGTGATCTGTACGCATCAGCCCCATAATCAGCTACTTTCCCAGGGTCAAGAGTGGTCCGTGACTCCAACGGCCTCATCAATGACTCCTGAATCATGTGCCCTGACTCGTAAATGTGCCTTAACCACAGTTTCTCCAGCATGTGCTGAATCCAGCTTCCACCTCCTGAAGAAAGCACAGAAATGCCTTTGTCCGCACGCCTTCACACACATTCACACAGCCAGTTCTTCCATTTCCAGCTCAGTGTGGATTGGAAATTTGAGCTTTCTTTATGGTGTCATCTTTCCAAAGTGGCCAGCTCAGCAAAGTCCTTTCATTGACATTCATTATACACAATCTGACCGCTCTCCGCTTTTTTCCTAATTAATTTTTTTTATCTCTTCCAAATGCGTCTGCTCTCGCGCCATGAGAAGAAATGCCATCAGATTTAATGAGGATAATTACAAGTGTGAAAGGTGTGAGTTAATAATGTTCACAGTGAGATAATGCTCAGGAAGAGGCCAACACTTAAGGATGACGGACAGCTTCTACTTCTCCAAGCAGAGCGCTACTGAAAACGAGAATTAACAGAAAGACTTAAGGACTTCAGCTCTTCAGTAATAACAGAATTAAGTGTTATCAGCCCATAAAATGGAAAAAAAAAAAGTTGGAAAGGAAAGATAACTAGAGCTGGCGGCTTATTGGTGTAATGAGCTTTTTAATCACTTAAAATGCAGAGTGTAATTCTGAGTCATTTATAATGTATGCATTCCTTATTTTGACACATGGAACCAATTATGGTTTGTTTGAAAGAACTCTGTATATTGTCTGACACAATTGTGCATTATCAAACTCAAGTTCATGCTCTTATACTCGACTATCAGCCTGGCTGAGATTCAGTCTTAGGCATGAGGGTGCAGACCCTGCTGATATTCACATTCTACTACTGGCATTTATTAGTTTAGTGTAAATAAATGGAAACAGATTATGATTTATTTATTCATTCATTGTCTGTAACCGCTTATCCAATTCAGGGTTGTGGTGGGTCCAGAGCCCACCCGGAATCATTGGGCGCAAGGTGGGAACACACCCTGGAGGGGGCGCCAGTCCTTCACAGGGTGGCACACACACTCACTCATACCTATGGACATTTTTTGAGTCGCCAATCCACCTAACAATGTGTGTTTTTGGAGTGTGGGAGGAAACCGGAGCACCCGGAGGAAACCCATGCAGACACAGAGAGAACACACCACACTCCTCACAGACAGTCACCCGGAGGAAACCGGAGCACCCAGAGGAAACC